>NC_090182.1:1230000-1277500 GCF_024679245.1 Pseudorasbora parva
CAATGATTTGCTGCTGACCTTTGAGTGGTGTGTGTTTATTGGTGAAGTGTTAAATACTGCACACATTAATCTGCATTTCCTTCAGCCTGAGGATTATTATTCAAATGTTGGTGTGAAGGGTCTTTACATTCGGCCAACAATAGAAATATTTAGTCATAAAAACAAAACAAAACAAACAAGCCCAGGTGAGAACAAGTAACGCATATGTACCGTAACGCATAACACTTTTCTTTAACAGTAACACATTTAGTTATTTTAAGACTGTAGTGCTCTACTCTGAACACACACACACACACACACACACACACACACACACACACACACAAGCTCTTACTCCTCTCATAGGAAAGATTCAGTGTCCCCCAAAATGAATAAACCTGTCAGCTGTAATATGAGAAGCACAGTAATTAAAGGTGTGTGTAATATTCGTGTGTGTTTAATCTGATTGGCCGGTGTTTGCTGCTGGTTTACAGTTTAACTGAAGGCCTTCTTTAGTGAAGCTCTCACTGCACGGCCTGGCTCTGAACCATTGATGAATGGTGTGTGTGTGTGTGTGTGTGTGTGCTCCTGCTCTGGCTCCTCTTATCCTGGTTTGGGCAGATAATGGTTCGAGAGTCTTGCTAATAACCTGAAGGTTGTGTGTTCGATTCTCAATACAAGACAACAAACCTCCGATCGCTCCTGTGTGTGTGTGTGTGTGTGTGTGTGTGTGTGTGTGTGTGTGTGTGTGTGTGTGTGTGTGTGTGTGTTCACTACTCGCTACTGCTAATGTGTGTGTGTGCACTTGGATGTGTTAAATGCAGAGGACACGTGGGTTACCATACTTGGCCTTAGTGCCCCTTTCACTCCTCCAGACGTTATTTAAGTGTGTGTGTTATAGTTGTGTCCTGTTATGTTGGACAGTATTGCTGCTCACACAAATGACACGCATGATGAAATGTATAAAAATAAGCTTGTGCAATAAATGGTTTGATTGTATTAATGTGGAGAGATGGAACTGGTTCACGAGTTTTTCCACTCCTTTCCAAAATGAATAAAAGAACTGTGTGTGTGTGTGTGTGTGTGTGTGTGTGTGTGTGTGTGATGGGTAGGTTTAGGGTCAGTGTAAGGGGATAGAAAATACGGTTTGTACATTATAAAAACCATTATGCCTATGGAATGTCCCATATGTCACTGAAACAAACGTGTGTGTGTGTGTGTGTGTGTGTGTGTGTGTGTGTTTTACAGTCCATATCATGTTGGCCTTATTTCTGCACTGAACTCCTCAGGGTTTTTTTTCTGAATGGGCTCGTCTCAATCGCTGACCTCTGAGGTTTACAGTATGAGCTCAGGATCTCTCAACATCTGCCATAGCTCACTTTATTTTAAAGGGTTTGCAGAGAAATGTGGGACTGACGGCCCGTTCACACCACAGACGATGGCCATACAGATATAGTCATATAACTATAACGGCACAGATTAACACTACTGGAAACCCTTTCAGAGTGATTGTTTTCTGATGAATGATGATAACTAGGGGTGTAACTTTATATCGCAATACAGTAACGCATCAGTATGTGTCGTGGAGTGAGTGCGGTTCACCCAAAAGGAGAATTACAGTGAGGAAAGCATGAGTTATTTAACCGATCTGAGCTGACGGCGCTGGAGCTCTTAGAGCGTCCGAATCCACACAACACACACCGCTCAACACGCACCGCTCAACACACACCGCTCAACACACACCGCTCAACACGCACCGCACTACACGCACCGCACAACACACACACCGCTCAACACGCACCGCTCGACACGCACCGCTCGACACGCACCGCTCGACACGCACCGCTCAACACGCACCGCTCAACACGCACCGCTCAACACGCACCGCTCAACACGCACCGCTCAACACGCACCGCTCAACACGCACCGCACTACACGCACCGCATTACACGCACCGCTCAACACGCACCGCTCAACACGCACCGCTCAACACGCACCGCATTACACGCACCGCTCAACACGCACCGCTCAACACGCACCGCATTACACGCACCGCATTACACGCACCGCATTACACGCACCGCTCAACACGCACCGCACTACACGCACCGCACTACACGCACCGCATTACACGCACCGCTCAACACGCACCGCTCAACACGCACCGCATTACACGCACCGCTCAACACGCACCGCTCAACACGCACCGCACTACACGCACCGCACTACACGCACCGCATTACACGCACCGCTCAACACGCACCGCTCGACACGCACCGCTCGACACGCACCGCTCGACACGCACCGCACAACACGCACCGCTCAACACGCACCGCTCAACACGCACCGCTCAACGCGCACCGCTCAACATGCACCGCTCAACACGCACCGCTCAACACGCACCGCTCAACACGCATCGCTCAACACGCACCGCTCAACACAACACACGCTGCTCAACACACACACACTGCTCGACACGCACCGCTCAACACGCACCGCTCAACACGCACCGCTCAACACGCACCGCTCAACACGCACCGCTCAACACAACACACGCTGCTCAACACACACACACTGCTCGACACGCACCGCTCAACACGCACCGCTCAACACGCACCGCTCAACACGCACCGCTCAACACACGCACCGCTCAACACGCACCGCTCAACACACACACCGCTCGACACGCACCGCTCAACACACACCGCACAACACGCACCGCTCAACACACACACCGCTCAACACACACACCGCTCAACACACGCACCGCTCAACACACGCACCGCTCAACACACGCACCGCTCAACACGCACCGCTCAACACACACACCGCTCAACACGCACCGCTCAACACACGCACCGCTCAACACGCACCGCTCAACGCGCACCGCTCAACGCGCACCGCTCAACGCGCACCGCTCAACACGCACCGCTCAACACGCACCGCTCAACACGCACCGCTCAACACGCACCGCTCAACACGCACCGCTCAACACAACACACGCTGCTCAACACACACACACTGCTCGACACGCACCGCTCAACACGCACCGCTCAACACGCACCGCTCAACACGCACCGCTCAACACACGCACCGCTCAACACACGCACCGCTCGACACGCACCGCTCGACACGCACCGCTCGACACGCACCGCTCGACACGCACCGCTCGACACGCACCGCTCGACACGCACCGCTCGACACGCACCGCTCGACACGCACCGCACTACACGCACCGCTCAACACGCACCGCTCAACACGCACCGCACTACACGCACCGCTCAACACGCACCGCTCAACACGCACCGCTCAACAAGCACCGCTCAACACGCACCGCTCAACACGCACCGCACTACACGCACCGCTCAACACGCACCGCTCAACACGCACCGCACTACACGCACCGCTCAAAACGCACCGCTCAAAACGCACCGCTCAACACGCACCGCTCAACACGCACCGCTCAACACGCACCGCACTACACGCACCGCTCAACACGCACCGCTCAACACGCACCGCTCAACACGCACCGCACAACACGTACCGCTCAACACGCACCACACAACACACACACACCGCTCGACACACACCGCTCGACACACACCGCTCGACACAACACACGCTGCTCAACACACACACACCGCTCAACACGCACCGCTCAACACGCACCGCTCAACACGCACCGCTCAACACGCACCGCTCAACACGCACCGCTCAACACGCACCGCACAACACGCACCGCACAACACACACACACACACACCGCTCGACACACACCGCTCGACACAACACACGCTGCTCAACACACACACACTGCTCGACACGTACCGCTCAACACGCACCGCTCAACACGCACCGCTTAACACGCACCGCTCAACACACACCGCACAACACGCACCGCTCAACACACACCGCACAACACACACCGCTCGACACGCACCGCTCGACACGCACCGCTCGACACGCACAACACGCACCGCTCAATACGCACCGCTCAACACGCACCGCTCAACACGCACCGCTCAACACACACCGCACAACACACACCGCACAACACACACACACACACCGCTCGACACACACCGCTCGACACACCGCTCGACACACCGCTCGACACACACCGCTCGACACACACCGCTCGACACAACACACGCTGCTCAACACACACTGCTCAACACACACCGCTCAACACACACCGCTCAACACACACCGCTCAACACACACACACACACACACCGCACGACACACACCGCACGACACACACCGCACGACACACACCGCACGACACACACCGCTCGACACACACCGCTCGACACAACACACGCTGCTCAACACACACACACTGCTCGACACACACCGCTCGACACAACACACGCTGCTCAACACACACCGCTCAACACACACCGCACAACACACACCGCTCAACACACACCGCACAACACACGCTGCTCAACACACACTGCACAACACACTCTTCTTATTTAGTACTTTTATCTTGTTTGTGTAAAATAATCTGATTTCTGTTTGGGACGGAAACAAGAAACAAGATTTCAATCAGATTATTCTCCTCACCCCATTGGCAGATCATTTTGCCTGTTTTAAGCAAAAACTCTCTTCATTTAGATTTTATTTACAACAAAACCAGAACAAATATCTGATGTGGTTTTACTGATCTAGTGAATGCATCTTGAGTTAAGAATTGTTAGAATATTTGGACTGGAAACAAGACAGAATGACTGAGTGAGAAGCATGTTTTGCAGTGTGTGTCGTTCTCTTGTGTTAAGCGATGTGTGTGTGAACATCATAACAGTACATGACGCTAATCTGAACACACTCGCATCTTTATCAGCGTTTGAAATGTAATATCTGAAACCGTACGACTTTCAGGAGCAGCTGCAGACGTAGAAAAACCAATAAATTAGGCTAATTCCTGCAGGAAGAGTCTCTAGTTACTCAAGCGTTTTCCCCTCAAAAGACTCGATCAATGCAGGGTTTGCTCGTATTCCTGCCTCGTCTCCGCGGGGAGGATTGTGGGTAACTGGGGAGTATCTTTGGCGAATCACATGAGCCTGAGCCGCAATCAGAGGCAATGCGATCCGGCTGAGCTTCGGTCCTCCGCTGAAGAAAAGACACAAATCAGAGGTCAAGCCGGATCGTTATCTCTGTCAGGACGCAGATAATGAGAGCTTTCTCTGAGTCTCGCTCACCTGGAGCCACCGCTACACACACACACACACACACACACACACACACACACACACACACACAGACAGACAGACACACACGCACGTTTGTTTTTGTGAAATGTGGGGACTTTCCACAGGCGTAATGGTTTTTATACTGTACAAACCGTATTTTCTATCCCCCTACACTGCCCCTAAACCTACCCATCACACACACACACACACACACACACACACGCACACACACACACTCATGATTTATAGGTTTTTAAAGGTGTTGAGAGTTCAACATTTACACAGATATAAGATCATCTTAACACATCTAAGCAACTCGCTACTCATCTTCACTAAAGGCTCGGTTGCCTTTAGACCGTCCCTCAGCTCATTCACTCGAGTCCTGTACTGAAGTTCACTGTTTGAGTCTCTGTGCTTTACTGGAGTATTATTTTTTCTGTAATCTTCTGACTTTAACTTCACTCCATCTGAAAGACAAATATCGTCCTCTTTACTCCACTACATTTCTATCAAGGTCCTCGAAGTGGAAAGTCGTTTCTGTCGCAGCTTTGAAAGTCAGTGATGATTTTTTTCTTCTTTAAAAGGTGTTTGGGTTTTTGCAGAAAGCCTTTCAGGAATCACTCTTGTAGAGTCTCGTGAAGTTCAATGATTTCACAGCATTTATTAAACACTGATTTATAGTTTAGAGCAAAATGGAAGAAGACGGATGTCCAAATGCTCATTTAGTGGAGGATTCACATAAACAAAGTTGATTCTGTCTTCAGTGAAGGTGAACAGTGTGAGAATATCAGATGTGTATCAGTGTATTGGATCCGTGCATTCGGCCTTAAAGTGACAGCAGCTTTATAAAGAGCTTTGTAACTTTAGTATTTAAATGAGTTTAAGTTAGTCGTCTGCTAGTGTGTCAGATGGAGCGTCACTGACTGGCTTAAACCATGATGGCATAATGTGCATTTATACAACTATAATACAATAATGCGGCGACATAAAGAAGGACATTTACTTTTGATACTTAAGTAATTTTAAAAACAAATACTTCCATACGTTTACTCCAGTAAAAATCTGTTTTCACTTGTAACGGAGTAATATAAGACCAGCAGTACTCTTACTCCAGTAATGAGGTTGTGTATTAGTCCAGCTCTGGTTATAGATATCCCAGTGGCTCCGGTCGTGTGTTGACATCGCATCAGCGACCATAAACAGCAGTCACATGACAATACATAAATCATCATCATGTTATAATCGAATGAATGATGTTATAATCACACAATCGCTGTGTAACCAGCTGTGCTGTAGCTCAACCAGTAGAGCATGGGTTCGATTCCCAGCGACGGCAAGAACTGACAACACAAAAATATGCAGATGTATATCATCCGGCGCGAAAGCTCACGAGTCACGCTGAGACAAACACACACACTTCACTATCAGAGGAAACACTCTGCGAACGACACACACACACACACACACACACACACACACACACTCCAACATCAGAGGAAACACTCTGCGAACGACACACACACACACACACACACACTTCAACATCAGAGGAAACACTCTGCGAACGACACACACACACACACACACACACACTTCAACATCAGAGGAAACACTCTGCAAACGACACACACACACACACACACACACAACCCTCAATATAATCTCACAAACACAACAATAAACTAATCAGATTCACTTTCGTGAGTATTTAGAACTTGTATTTTAATTTAGAGTTCTGAGAACTCACACATTTTAAGTAGCTCTGTTTTGAGTTTTATGAACTTTCTTTTATTTTAGACCGACTTTAATCTATCTGACTCAAAGTCATGCCCATCATGCTTTTCTGTGACACTGAACAGGGAGAATAAATGCCAAAATTAAGTGTCATATAAGGGTTTTTGTGCAGTATTAATGTAGTAGTGAAACTACAGCTTATGTTGGGTTTCCATCATGCGAGCTTATTGGAGAACAGATATAGATATATAGATCTAGATATACAGATATATAATAGAGTGATCGAACGTCCAGCGCAGAGACATTTAGACTCGACGTTGGACAGAATGAGTAAGAAGAGCTTCTCTGCAGTGTCTATAACCCATGATATATTTCCTCAGAGGATTCGGTACGGTGTGCCCGATGCGTACGAGTGAGCTAATGTAGTAATAGTTTTCAGTAAGTGTGCACGAGCTGTAAAGGCACGTTCGGCTTGTGTTTTGTTGGTAGTTTTGAGTGTTTGTGGCGATGCATTGTTGAGCTGGAGGAATTAAACACAAGCCTCTCGAACCCGTCCAGACACGCCTGAACACCAGAAGAGCCGCATAATCCAGCCTTCATAACACACGCTAATGTCCAGCCCTGTCAACAACACCGGGGCTCTGGGTAATGCTGTGTGTGTGTGTGTGTGTGTGTGTGTGTGTGTGTGTGTGTGTGTGTGTGTTATCATCCATCAGGGACACTGTGTTCCTCGAACACTGAGTGTGTTATTCTCCAGAGTTTTCTGCTAGTTTGAGAGTCTTGGCTTACTGTTGCTGGGAGACTTTTGTCTCCGCTCGGCTGTGAGACTCTCGGCGGTTTCAGAGCGAGTGTGACGGACTCGGTACACTTCTGCAGTAATAGATTAACAAAATCAGTGACCGATAAACACAACATTAGCCTGATGTGTGTTTGGCATCCACGGCGAATCTAGTTTGGTGTCTACGCTGTAAAAAATGCTCTAGAATAAGATTATTCTCCTCACCCCATTGGCAGATCATTTTGCCTGTTTTAAGCAGAAACTCTCTTCATTTAGATTTTATTTTCAACAAAACAAGAACAAATATCTCATGTGGTTTTACTGATCTAGTAAATGCATCTTGAGTTAAGAATTGTTAGATATTTAGACTGGAAACGAGACAACATGACTGAGTAAGAAGAGCAGTGTTTTGCAGTGTGTGTGTGTGTGTGTGTGTGTGTGTGTGTGTGTGTGTGTCGCACCTTTGGAAAGACCTGCATTATTCATGGCTCTAGACCACTTGAAACCCTTCCTCAATACTCAATAGAGGCTCTGCTGAAAAGAGAGCCAGCGCTCGATCCAACCGACTGAAGCACGGCTAAATATTTCATTCATCCGAGGCCACGAACGGAGCGCTGATCGCTTCTCTGCCAATGCTAATGAACGCTCCGACTCTGGATGTGCTTCGACCTGTGTGTGTGTGTGTGTGTGTGTGTGTGTGTGTGTGTGTGTGTGTGTGTGTGTGTGTGTGTGTGTGTGTGTGTGTGTGTGTGTGTGTGAGTGTGCAATCCATGCTTCTCATATTTGTGCTGCAGTACATGCAAACACTTTCCGGTACATCGTCAGAGGAGCTGAGAAACTCTCACACGCTCAAATATATGCTAAACTTATTCTTAGCCCCTAACGCACAGCACACACACACACACACACACACACACACACACACACACACACACACACACACACACACACACACACACACAGGCGAGTAAACTCTTGAAGCATATGCAAGTGTTTTACTTGCATTGTAGAGGGTTGTGAATGGCACAAACTTTATCATTGTTTTTGTCAATGAAACGGCTCCAGAGGAAGAGGCGTTTAACACACTGTGTGTGTGTGTGTGTGTGTGTGTGTGTGTGTGTGTGTGTGGGCATGTTTTTGTGACATATGAGGACACAAATGTGTATAATGCCATGGGTATGACACAGGTATTACAGGAGAGGGTGAAATATGAGGACATTACCCATGTCCCCACTTTACAAAAGGCTTATAAATCACACAGGAGGAGTTTTTGTGTGTGTGATGGGTAGGTTTAGACTGTGTGTGTGTGTGCGATGGGTAGGTTTAGGGGGCTGTGTGTGTGTGTGTGTGTGTGTGAATCAGTGGATGTGCCTGTAGGCAGGAACAGTCTTGTCTCTTAATTTAGCCCCAGTGTTGCAGCTCATGTAGCTCTTTTTCTTTCACTCATTATATGATGTGGCACTCCGCCAAAGGCTGGATTATGCAAGCCGCGCTCGCTCCTCTCTCTCACACACACACACACACACACACACACACACACACACACACACACACACACACACACACACACACACAGTACCCGATGAGAGCGCAGGTTAGCAGGTGGCATCATTTATAATTGATGTGCCTGATGTTTAACCTGTGATTTCCATATGGAGAAGCGCAGGTGTGTTCGTCTCATGAGCGTTCGGCGTTTATTTCTCCTTCCGTGCGGAGCAGATCTCGTGGATGTTCACAGACGTCCTCCATCGACAGCACTGAGGACACGAGAGGAGCTCCGGAGGTCATCAGCGGAGCCACGGCACTTTATATTACACATCTACAGCTGACGGATACGGACACCGCAAACACACTCCCTTACTCATTCTGTCGGGTTCCTAATCTACATATCTGAATATTCTTAAATCGAGATGCATTTACTAGATCAGTGAAACCGCACGAGATATTTGTTCTTGTTTTGTTGAAAATAAAATCTAAATGAAGAGAGTTTTTGCTTAAAACAGGCGAAATGATCTGCCAATGGGGTGAGGAGAATAATCTGATTTCTGATTGAAATCTTGTTTCTTGTTTCCGAACAGAAATAAGATTATTCTTTGCTATTGAACTCAACAGAGGCCTAACCTTCGGTGCTTGGCCCTAATTAGAGGAGTTAATGAAGCTGTAACTACACACAGGTGTTTATTAGATACAAGGGCGATGTAAAAACACGGATGGACACAATAAGTGTGTGGCATCAGATGATTCATTTAAATGTACAACGGAAACGCCACGTTAAAGAGAACTTTATCTTTGAGACATGTTTGCATTTCTTCCACTGATAGTGAGTAGAGTTTAACCCAAACAGAATCAAAACACACCAAAGTAAAACATGAACAGGCTCGATGACACACACACACACACACACACAGCTAGACAAGAGACAGCGGAAACATGAGGGATATAAATACACAAAGACTAATGAATAACAAGATTAACCTGTGAGTGTTCAAGATGATAAACCAATGAAACCACGACACGACGACAGGAAACACGAGAAACGTCGAAATAAAACACACACAGATGAACAAACCAAACCCAGAACACGTGACGGCAGTATAGATATAGATGATCAATAATTAATCACTGAAGGTTAGGCATCTGTTGTATCCGCTGGCGTTCTTCTTCTGCTTCCGACGCCCACACTGGAAAAAAAAATGTGTTGGTTTTTGTTGGTTTAACTTAAAAAAGTAAGTAACCTGGTTGCCTTAAAATTTTGTGTTTATTGAAATAAAAAAATTGAGTTGATACAATGAAGGAAATTTGTTTAATAAATAGAAAATTAAAATATTATTGTATCTGAACCACATAAATCATGAAAATAGCACTATTTGGCTGCGTCATCACACATAAAACACACACAACCCAATATGCTCACAAAATCTTTTAATAATATTTGAATAAAGGTTCTCGAATCTCAAAAAAACTTCATTGTATTTACTTAAAATTTTAATTTCAAGTAACTCAATTTTCTAAGTAAGTTTTACAGCGTGGCCGCCCGTTGAACCGCCTGCGGGAAAGTTATGACATTTGGCGCACTGATAGAGGACTGGCCCAAACTTAACTACACCAAATTTGGTGTCTTCAGCTCAATCCCTCTAGCGCCACCACCTGTCCTTATGTGGTAATAACTTATTTGAACTGTAAGGGCCGGAAACAAATCACGCTCGCATGCGATTGCTCGGCTCAAGGCGATTCGATTGGACCCGATCAGCTCGTTTTCGATAGTGCCAATTGTCCTGACAAAAATTGCCACCTTACTTTCCCGAACTCCTCCTAGACGCAGTGCCACCTGCTGGTCCGGAGATGGGATGATTTTTATTTGTTTGGTCTTTTTTTTGCTTATAACTTCTGAAGGGTTTGTCCATAAATCCTAAAAGTGGTCTTGTTAGATTTGGGACGGCATGTTGAGTTGAATGATAGCCAGTTATGTATATCGGCCATTTTGAATTTTGCAGTAAAACGCTGTATTTAATGAACGCATTAGCGTATGGTTACAAAACTCGGTATGGGTCATCAGCACGATGCCCTGAAGGAGCCTGAGAGTTTAAGCCAGCGCCACCTAGTGGTGAAATCAAATATTCACATGCGTATAACTTTGGGTTTGGCTTCCTGGTAGTCATATCTTCAGATTCCTGAATCCTTGTCCAATGATATCAAACATGCTACGGTTACTCCTGATGGTTGCTCAACGTTTGGATTTAGAAGATATTTCACGATATTAGTTAGTCCGATCAAGACGAAACCACCGCAGAGAAATTGGCATCATAGCATGTTAGCTATATGGAAATGGACAAATGTGAATAATTTTGATAGTAAGTGGCAAAAAAATGCAAAGTCAGGTGTGGGTTATTATTGTATATGCTTATAAATACAAATGTCTAACTCCTAAACTCCACACTTATGGGCGCACTCTAAGGGGAAAAACAAAACCAGTGGGACTGCGCCTATAGGTGGCGCTGTAATTGAACGAAACATTAAATTAGCTCTGAATGTTCAGCATTTTTGCTTCTTGTTCTCCAAATGTCTCGACTCGTGTTAGCGGCTCTGATCGCTCCGGCCTGCAGATATATTAGTACATTGATCCGTTTTGTGGCCATATTGCCATATCCTAAAATGTAAATAACTCACAAAAAGCAGCACTAAAGTGTGATTTAAACTCTAACCGCAGTGATCGGATCATTGGGTTCGTTCACCCGAAGTTAAAATCTTTTTGTTTGACGAGCAGATTTAATTTCGGCTTTCATTCATGCATATACACACTGATCAGCACACACACACACACACACACACACACACAGAGCACATCAAATATGGTCAGCTCAAGCCCAAAGGTTTGCTCTCCGAGTGCTAGAGCTCAAATATGATCGTGTCACCGAATATGAGCGTCAGTAATAATAGAGCGCTCATTCTCTGCGGAACTAATCCGGCCTCAATGGAGAGAGAAGGAGGTTTAGTGGCGCTCGGGCTCAGATTAATGGTTCTGGTTCTGGGTCAGACAGATAACAGGGCAATATGCATGTGCAGAATCCTGTCCCGCTGTCTCACACACACACACACACACCCTGCAGAGTGGCGTGATGGAGGGAATGTAGACGAGACGTGACAGAGCAGCACTAATGCACTGACGCACAAGAGCTGGACAATTCTTCATCATCCTCATCAACACACACACACACACACACACACACACACACAACTACACTGGAGTAAGAGACACATGATAGAGACGACCTTCAGGGCGGTCCCGAAATGTACAAAAACTATTCATAGTTGAAGAAATATACGTAGAAAATTATATTTAATATTCATACTAATGTCTCCATTTTACAGTTACAGTCTATAGTAATAATTACAGATTTATATAAAACGGTTCTATTTACAAACGAGTGTGTTCATGCGTGCGAGAGTGTGTGTGTGACATATTAGGACTCAAATGTGTATAATGCCATGGGTATGACACAGGTATTACAGGAGAGGGTGAAATATGAGGACATTACCCATGGCCCCACTTTACAAAAGGCTTATAAATCACACAGGAGGAGTTTTTATGAGAAAGTAAAAATGCAGAATGTTTCATGTGGTGGGTAGGTTTAGGGGCTGTGTGTGTGTGTGTGGTCCCCTCAGTCACAGTTAGCTATCAGGAGGAAGCCATGTGAGCTGTCGAGATCATGTGCTGTGTAAGCTGGACCTTGAGCTGGTCAGACCTGCAGCTTTGAGCTCATGTGTTCTCTGTGATGCTCAGATTGTAAGTGTGTGTGTGTGTGTGTTCTCTGTGATGTTTAGACACTCCACCGGTCAAACGTCTCTGCACATCTGAAGGTCATATTTCATTAAAGTGAACTTTGGCATACAGCAGAAGACTGTTCCTCACGGGGCTCTCATGGTTTAGTTTATTGATTTAAAACCATTCAGAAGTTTGCTGCTAACTTTTAAAAAGTCTTGATATGAAATATATTCTGTGTTTACAGTATTTTTGATCTTCCTTCAGAAACATGAGAATCTCACGACCCTAATCTTGTGAGTGATCATGTGCGATTTCATCAAAAGATGCGGTGTGTGTGTGTGTGAGAGAGAGAGAGAGAGATCAGCCCAGAGTTTAGGCCGTTGAGCTTTTCTTCCTGTCTGCTCTCTCTCTCTCTCTCTCTCTCTCTCTCTCTCTCTCTCTCTCTCTCTCTCTCTCTCTCTCTCTCTCTCTCTCTCTCTCTCTCTCTCTCTCTCTCTCTCTGTCTGTCTGTCTGTCGCTCTCTCTCGCTCTCTCTCGCTCTCTCTCTCTGTGTGTGTGTTTGCTTGAGGTCTGTCAGGAGAGGTCATGTTTACCCAGAGTGCACAAGGCCAGGAAGGACAGATTTTCCCATAAGGCATTGCTCCTGCGACCCTCTCAGAGTTCACTCGCAATTTCTCTGTCATACAACATTAGAGACCCAGACCTTTAGAGAGAGAGAGAGAGAGACTGCTCAACATTATATTAGCCTATACACTCCCCTAAAGGATTATTAGGAGCACACACTAATACTGTGTTTGACCCTTTCTCCTTCAGAACTGCCTTAATTCTCCGTGGCATTGATCAACAAGCTGCTGAAAGCATTCTTTAGAAATGTCGGCCCGTATTGATAGGAGAGCATCTTGCAGTTGATGGAGATTTGTGGGATGCACATCCAGGGCACGAAGCTCCCGTTCCACCACATCCCAAAGATGCTCTATTGGGTTGAGATCTGGGGACTGTGGCGGCCATTTTAGTTCAGTCGACTCATTGGCATGTTCAAGAAACCAATCTGAAATGATCGGAGCTTTGTGACATGGTGCATTATCCTGCTGGAAGTAGCCATCAGAGGATGGGGACATGGTGGTCATAAAGGGATGGACATGGTCAGAAACAATGCTCAGGTAGGCCGTGGCATTTAAAACGATGCCCAATTGGCACTAAGGGGCCTAAAGTGTGCCAAGAAAACATCCCCCACACCATTACACCACCACCACCAGCCTGCACAGTGGGAACAAGGCATGATGGATCCATGTTCTCATTCTGTTTACGCCAAATTCTGAATATATTCACTATATTAGCCTATACACTATATCAGCCTATATATTCACTATATTAGCCTATACACTATATCAGCCTATATATTCACTATATCAGCCTATATATTCACTATATTAGCCTATACACTATATCAGCCTATATATTCACTATATTAGCCTATACACTATATCAGCCTATATATTCACTATATCAGCCTATATATTCACTATATTAGCCTATACACTATATCAGCCTATATATTCACTATATTAGCCTGTATATTCACTATATCAGCCTATATATTCACTATATTAGCCTATATATTCACTATATCAGCCTATATAGTCACTATATTAGCCTATATATTCACTATATCAGCCTATATATTCACTATATCAGCCTATATATTCACTATATCAGCCTATATATTCACTATATCAGCCTATATATTCACTATATCAGCCTATATATTCACTATATCAGCCTATATATTCACTATATTAGCCTATATATTCACTATATTAGCCTATATATTCACTATATTAGCCTATATATTCACTATATTAGCCTATATATTCACTATATCAGCCTATATATTCACTATATCAGCCTATATATTCACTATATCAGCCTATATATTCACTATATTAGCCTATATATTCACTATATTAGCCTATATATTCACTATATCAGCCTATATATTCACTATATCAGCCTATATATTCACTATATCAGCCTATATATTCACTATATCAGCCTATATATTCACTATATTAGCCTATACACTATATCAGCCTATATATTCACTATATTAGCCTATATATTCACTATATCAGCCTATATATTCACTATATTAGCCTATATATTCACTATATCAGCCTATATATTCACTATATTAGCCTATACACTATATCAGCCTATATATTCACTATATCAGCCTATATATTCACTATATCAGCCTATATATTCACTATATCAGCCTATATATTCACTATATCAGCCTATATATTCACTATATTAGCCTATACACTATATCAGCCTATATATTCACTATATTAGCCTATATATTCACTATATCAGCCTATATATTCACTATATTAGCCTATATATTCACTATATCAGCCTATATATTCACTATATTAGCCTATACACTATATCAGCCTATATATTCACTATATTAGCCTATATATTCACTATATCAGCCTATATATTCACTATATTAGCCTATATATTCACTATATTAGCCTATACACTATATCAGCCTATATATTCACTATATCAGCCTATATATTCACTATATTAGCCTGTATATTCACTATATCAGCCTATATATTCACTATATTAGCCTATATATTCACTATATTAGCCTATATATTCACTATATAAGCCTATATATTCACTATATCAGCCTATATATTCACTATATTAGCCTATATATTCACTATATCAGCCTATATATTCACTATATCAGCCTATATATTCACTATATTAGCCTATATATTCACTATATTAGCCTATATATTCACTGTATTAGCCTATACACTATATCAGCCTATATATTCACTATATCAGCATATATATTCACTATATCAGCCTATATATTCACTATATCAGCCTATATATTCACTATATCTGCCTATATATTCACTATATCAGCCTATATATTCACTATATTAGCCTATACACTATATCAGCCTATATATTCACTATATCAGCCTATATATTCACTATATCAGCCTATATATTCACTATATTAGCCTATATATTCACTATATTAGCCTATACACTATATCAGCCTATATATTCACTATATCAGCCTATATATTCACTATATCAGCCTATATATTCACTATATCAGCCTATATATTCACTATATCAGCCTATATATTCACTATATCAGCCTATATATTCACTATATTAGCCTATACACTATATCAGCCTATATATTCACTATATTAGCCTATATATTCACTATATCAGCCTATATATTCACTATATCAGCCTTAGGGCTGGACAATAATTCAATATCAATATATATCGCGATATAATTTTTTTCAATAACGGTGATATGATTTTTAAACACATTTTCGATATTTCGATAAATACATTACAGCATTCCTCACTGACTGACGTTCAGGGCTCAGCCGTCAGAAAGAGCAGAACATGATTGGCTACTTGCGCGATGACGTACACCACAGAAACGCAGTCAGTGCTCAGCAGTAGTAGGCTGATAGAGCCAACGCGGCAAGTTTTAGCTACAAAAAGAGTTTCCCTGACCGCAACACAAATGTGACTGAACGAACTTCCACAAGTAAGGAGAAATAAATAGTTGATAAGAGAAGAAAACTAACGTTAATTCAGTGGGGTGGAAGTGGTTCGCGCGTGTCCCCCGCACTTTTAATAAAGTGTATTTTCATCCCCCGCACATTTACTGGGTCTCACCGGTCCTAGTCGACCCGCTCCCAGCGGGATTCGAAACGGCATTACCTGGAGCGAGGGCGGGCAAGTTAACAGGGACGCTATAGACCGCTTTCTCTAACCTCGGTTGATTGCGCGCTTCTTGAGGTCACTGGCAAGTGTAGCCTATACATAGAAACCAACGTGAATACATCAAGATTTAATTTCAGAGACAAAAAATAATCTATGCATGACCTGTCATTTTATTCGTATCTAAATATGAGGAGGCGCTCTCACAGAAAGTCCAAAAGCGGATTCGTAGTAACTTACTGTCGCGCTGGAGCTGCAGCTGAAGGACAACAATCGTTATGAGCTGAAAGGTGACGACGACAGTCAGACGATTGCGAAAATATATGAAAGCAATGAAGGAGCATCATGAGCAGCAAAACTGTTTTCAACACTGATAATAATCATAAATGTTTGTTGAGCATCAAATCCTAATATGAGAATGATGAGTGACACTGAAGACTGGAGAAATGATGATAAATTCAGCTTTGATCACAGAAATAAATGACACTACTATATATTCACGTAGAGAACAGATGATGTAGATCAGAATATTTCACTGTATTACGTTTTTTACTGCATTTTTAATTAAATAACTGCAGCATTAAATATATGCTATAGTTTTGCATAAATGGAAAATAGAGCGCTATGAATTGTTCTTCACTGAAATTTAAAACTTGAAAGAAAATGCTCAATAAACTGCGTCTGTGGCATAGGAGCACTGTACGCTGTGAAGCAGATCCATCCGCTATATTCTGAGTCAGGCTGAATCCTGGCTGAAGCACTTTTGTTTAATCTATATTAAGAATAATATAATCAGCCTATATTATAGTTTAAACTTAAAGATATTAATATTAATAAAGTGAGAGTCTTATGTTTATTTGATGTTGATTTCACATTTCTTTTTCATATAAAGGCTAAATACAAATAAAAGGTGAACATTAATTTATTTGTACTGGTTTTATTTCTAAAAAATTATATAGTTTTATAGGAGGACTATTCATAGACTTGGCAAATACATTTTTCAGAAGTTTGTAGGTACAGACATCCTTTGTGGCAGTTCTTAGTAGTTTTTTCTAAAGCTTTTATATAATTCATATCGATATCGGAATTATATCGTATCGACCGAAATTAAGAAAAATATCGTGATATGAATTTTGGCCATATCGTCCAGCCCTAATCAGCCTATATATTCACTATATTAGCCTATATATTCACTATATTAGCCTATACACTATATCAGCCTATATATTCACTATATCAGCCTATATATTCACTATATTAGCCTATACACTATATTAGCCTATATATTCACTATATTAGCCTATATATTCATTATATTAGCCTATATATTCACTATATTAGCCTATACACTATATCAGCCTATATATTCACTATATCAGCCTATATATTCACTATATTAGCCTATATATTCACTATATCAGCCTATATAGTCACTATATTAGCCTATATATTCACTATATCAGCCTATATATTCACTATATCAGCCTATATATTCACTATATCAGCCTATATATTCACTATATCAGCCTATACATTCACTATTAGCCTATATATTCACTATATCAGCCTATATATATTCACTATATCAGCCTATATATTCACTATATTAGCCTATACACTATATCAGCCTATATATTCACTATATCAGCCTATATATTCACTATATTAGCCTATATATTCACTATATTAGCCTATACACTATATCAGCCTATATATTCACTATATCAGCCTATATATTCACTATATCAGCCTATATATTCACTATATTAGCCTATACACTATATCAGCCTATATATTCACTATATTAGCCTATATATTCACTATATCAGCCTATATATTCACTATATCAGCCTATATATTCACTATATTAGCCTATATATTCACTATATTAGCCTATACACTATATCAGCCTATATATTCACTATATCAGCCTATATATTCACTATATTAGCCTATACACTATATTAGCCTATATATTCACTATATTAGCCTATATATTCACTATATTAGCCTATATATTCACTATATTAGCCTATACACTATATCAGCCTATATATTCAGTATATCAGCCTATATATTCACTATATCAGCCTATATATTCACTATATCAGCCTATATATTCACTATATTAGCCTATATATTCACTATATCAGCCTATATATTCACTATATCAGCCTATATATTCACTATATCAGCCTATATATTCACTATATCAGCCTATACATTCACTATTAGCCTATATATTCACTATATCAGCCTATATATATATTCACTATATCAGCCTATATATTCACTATATTAGCCTATATATTCACTATATTAGCCTATACACTATATCAGCCTATATATTCACTATATCAGCCTATATATTCACTATATTAGCCTATACATTCACTATATTAGTCTACATATTCACTATATCAGCCTATATATTCACTATATTAGCCTATATATTCACTATATCAGCCTATATATTCACTATATCAGCCTATATATTCACTATATCAGCCTATATATTCACTATATCAGCCTATATATTCACTATATTAGCCTATATATTCACTATATTAGCCTATATATTCACTATATCAGCCTATATATTCACTATATTAGCCTATACACTATATCAGCCGATATATTCACTATATTAGCCTATATATTCACTATATTAGCCTATACACTATATCAGCCTATATATTCACTATATTACCCTATATATTCACTATATTACCCTATACACTATATCAGCCTTTATATTCACTATATTAGCCTATATATTCACTATATTAGCCTATATATTCACTATATTAGCCTATATATTCACTATATCAGCCTATATATTCACTATATTAGCCTATATATTCACTATATTACCCTATACACTATATCAGCCTATATATTCACTATATTAGCCTATATATTCACTATATTACCCTATACACTATATCAGCCTATATATTCACTATATTACCCTATATATTCACTATATTACCCTATATATTCACTATATTAGCCTATATATTCACTATATTACCCTATATATTCACTATATTAACCTATATATTCACTATATTACCCTATACACTATATTACCCTATATTTTCACTATATTAGCATATATATTCACTATATTACCCTATACACTATATTACCCTATATATCCACTATATTAGCCTATATATTCACTATATTACCCTATATATCCACTATATCAGCCTATATATTCACTATATTAGCCTATATATTCACTATATTAGCCTATATATTCACTATATTACCCTATATATTCACTATATCAGCCTATACACTATATCAGCCTATATATTCACTATATTAGCCTATATATTCACTATATCAGCCTATATATTCACTATATTGCCCTATATATCCACTATATTAGCCTATATATTCACTATATTAGCCTATATATTCACTATATTAGCCTATATATCCACTATATTAGCCTATATATTCACTATATTAGCCTATATATCCACTATATTAGCCTATATATCCACTATATTAGCCTATATATTCATTATATTAGTCTATACACTATATCAGCCTATATATTCACTATATTAGCCTATATATTCATTATATTAGCCTATATATCCACTATATTAGCCTATATATCCACTATATTAGCCTATATATTTATTATGTTCTACTGAGCCTGTTACTGGTGTCTGGGTTATTAATGTGTGTTTTAATAAATCTGCCATTGTGTATAAATGATTATATTTCAACACCGAATTGGAGTAAAAACATAATTTTATAATTAGGTTTAGGAGTTATTGCAGAAATGGCCTCGTGAAGTTGACATGTTTGCACACAGTGTGTTGTTTGAGTGTGTGTGACTATATCTGCAGATGGGTTTAGGCGTATGGTTTGGGCTGTTATTAACCTCTGATATTACAGTAATGTGTGACGTTAATTGGAGTGATTATAGTGCCGTTATCATTACAGTCGCGCTCTGACTCGGCTGTTCTTTTTTAATAAAATGATTATTATAGTTCTCGTGCTCTGACTTTGATTTCATTCTGACTTTTGATTTTTGTGATTGTGTGTGTGTGTACTTGTTTATATTACGTTGACCAAATGTCCCCACAATATTTATAAACATACTAAATTATGTTTTTTTGAAAATGTAAAAATGCAGAATGTTTCCTGTGATGGGTAGGTTGAGGGGCTGTGTGTGTGTGTGTGTGTGTGCGTGTGTTTGTGTTCGCCTGTAGAGTGTGTTCTGCATCTATGGATGGGTTGATTCGTGCAGTCTCTGCCATCTGTTCCTGGAGATTCACACCTACACGCACACACACACACGCACACACACACACTGCTCAATATGTCCGTCACTGTAATATAACACACAGGCCTGTTAATCGCTCACATTCACTCTACATGTCATTCACTGCTGTGAACAACTCTATCACTCCATCATCATTTCATGGCGTGTGCTTTAGCGAGATGTCACTCCTGTACGGGCCGTCGTACAACGCCATCATCGGTCAGGTGTGTGTGTGTGTGTGTGTGTGTGTGCACAGGTACGTGTGTGTGGGGGTGAGCGAGGGCTGCTGATGCACTGATGTGAGCTCAAATGTGTTTTAAATGAGTTCTGGGACGCTCGCCCACATGCTAACTGTGCCACATACACGCACGCACGCACGCACGCATGCACACACACGCACACACATGCACATAGATACACAACATCAGTGTGTTTGTAGCCCAGCGGAAGCACAAATGTGCAGCTCTTGATTAGAAGTGTCAGAGGGCGAGGCTGTGGTTTCACTTCC
The DNA here is from genome assembly GCF_024679245.1 of Pseudorasbora parva. NCBI lineage: Eukaryota > Metazoa > Chordata > Actinopteri > Cypriniformes > Gobionidae > Pseudorasbora > Pseudorasbora parva. Next base: position 1,251,535 of record NC_090182.1, read on the forward strand.
TGCCGCCGCAGTGCTGTAGCGGGACTCGTTGAGCCTGGGCATCTGAGCGCTCAGCCTCCATCGCTGGGCTTGCGGTTAAAGGCCTGAACGCAGGCGCTCCCGTCACGCCGGCGGATGAGGCCGCTCTGTCCATCACAAGAGCTGAAGATCGACGTCTGTCTCTTTAAATACTCCAGCTCTTAAAGCAGGATGGGTTCTGATTGGCTCTGTCTTATCATTCATCACTTGTGAAAGTGGTTGCTAAGTTTGTTTGTGTGTGTGTGTGTGATGGGTAGGTTTAGGGTGTGTGTGTGTGTGTGTGTGTGTGTGTGTGTGTGTGTGTGATGGGTAGGTTTAGGGTGTGTGTGTGTGTGTGTGTTTGATGGGTAAGTTTAGGGGCTGTGTGTGGGCATGTTTTTGTGACATACGAGGACCCAAATGTGTATAATGCCATGGGTATGACACAGGTATTACAGGAGAGGGTGAAATATGAGGACATTACCCATGGCCCCACTTTACAAAAGGCTTATAAATCACACAGGAGGAGTTTTTATGAGAAAGTAAAAATGCAGAATGTTTCATGTGGTGGGTAGGTTTAGGGGCTGTGTGTGTGTGTGTGTGTGTGTGTGTGTGTGTGTGTGTGTGTGTGTGTTTGGTCTGATGCTCTGAGACGACACTCCTTCATGACGGAGGGGTGAGAGTCTGATTGAGTAACCCTCTGCCAGCGCTGATGTTGTGAGCCGGTTTTCCAGAAACTCATGGCTCTGGGATTAAACGCTGCTTTATTCACATTTATGCAATATTCCAGTTTTGTGCACAAGTTAAAATCTTCCGATGGAAACAGCACTAGTGGCCGCATCTGATCTCTTTTTTTGGACCAATCATCATTTGGTGACTTTATTAGTAATAAACCCTTGAGAGCTGCAGTTGTCCGTCTGTGGTCTTGAAGACTGGAGGATACTGTCTGAGGTCAGGCGAGGCGTCGGTCCGGTGGAGCTCAGCGGAGAGAAGGGCTGCGGTGCTCAGACGGAGAGAGGGTTTGTGTTCAGGAAACTCAGTCGAAGCGCCTGAACATCGTTCCTCACTGACTTCCTCTGCATTCATCACAGAGCCATCTCCACCTGCTTAAGTCTCTCTCCATTCCTCTCCTCCGTCCAGCAGCCGCCCTCGTTCTCTCGTTCCTCTGCTCCAGACACCGATTGATTGAGTCTCGCTCCTGATTGTGATTGGTCTCTCTCTCTCTCTCTCTCTCTCTCTCTCTCTCTCTCTCTCTCTCTCTCTCTCTCTCTCTCTCTCTCTCTCTCTCTCTCTCTCTCTCTCTCTCTCTCTCTCTCTCTCTCTCTCTCTCTCTCTCTCTCTCTCTCTCTCGACATTAGGAATGATTAAGGAGAAACTCAGGGTGTCTTCATATCTGCTTGACCTGCTGGAGATGGTTTCATTATGCTCTGTGTGTGTGAGAGAGACTGTGTGTGTGTGTGTGCATGTGTGTGAGAGAGTGTGTGTGACGTTAATGGTGTGCGTGTGTGTGAGAGAGAGTGTGTGTGAGGTTAATGGTGTGTGTGTGTGTGTGTGTGTGTGTGTGTGTGTGTGAGAGAGACTGTGTGTGTGTGTGAGGTTAATTGTGTGTGTGTGTGTGAGAGAGACTGTGTGTGTGTGTGAGGTTAATGGTGTGTGTGTGTGTGAGAGAGACTGTGTGTGTGTGTGTGTGTGTGTGTGAGGTTAATGGTGTGTGTGTGAAGGACACACTCTCATTGGGCTCTGAGCTCATGTACGCTACAGCGCTGGTTTAGCCATGCGGTATAGCCCAGGCTTTGGGTTGCAGATGTGTCAGAAATGTAACCTGTGTGACCTCAAAATATATTTGGGAGCCTTTGGTCGAGAGCAAACAATAGTTGAGGTGTGACCTGCTTTCGTTTGGCTAATTACTGCTCAGTATGTGTCCGCTGTGAGCAATAATAATATAACCAGCTAAACGTCATCTTCTGAACTCTAGAGCAGACTTAAGGCTGGTTAATATGAGCCGTCAGTCACTACTGTTCCCTGCGCTCTGCTCTTACCTGACAGGACGCTAGCGCACGTCAAAATATAAGCTGAGAGAAGAGGTCAACACACTTCATGAAGTCACAGGCGTGGTCAACGCGCTGTTGACCGTCGCGCATTATGCAAAAACCATAAAAAACAATTTTTTGTTTATTTCTGTTTCGGTTTGAGATTTATAATAATGTTGTAATTACATTCAAATAATTTAAACATCTGTTATTTAACACATTATTATGTTTGTATAAACTGGGGGCTAGTCATCACAGTGGGCGGGGCGATGTTTATTCAGAGGTTATTACGGCTCCGGCGGATCTGTGGAGGAGGAGCTTAGGCCTGAAGGACGAGCTCTGATTGGCTCTCAGTGTTTGGGTTCAGCAGATTAGGCCAAAATAAAGATCAGTTAGAGAAGAGCTGATGGGTTACAGGATGAGTTCATGTTTACTGTCCCTGAACAGCTCACTGAACACACACTCACACACACACACACACACACACACACACACACACACTCACACTCACACACACACACACACCGCTGTAGAGGGTTATCGGGCTGCTCTGCTTCAGGTCATCATCCTGTGGGTTTTCTTCTGACAAACTGCCAATCCGTTAAACTTTGACCTCGTCTGGTTGAAGCACATCCAGCGTCTCATTCCCTCTTCACCTCTCATTCATCCATCCATCATCATCCATCAGAGAGCGAGAGAGCGAGAGAGAGAGAGAGAGAGAGAGTGTGTGTGTGTGTGTCTCGGAGATGTCTGATCTAGGCCAGATAAGTGTGTGTTTAATGTCTCTGCAACTAAACTGACTAGAGCTGCAGAGGGTTTCAGGTCAGCTTTCCCAAGCACTCCTCTGATTGGTCAGAATAACTGATGGCCCCGCCCCCAAACTCACACCTGTGACTGAGCCACTGTTAGTTTCAGGAAGATAACACACACACACACACACACACACACACACTCATTGTACGGTCATTTTGCCCATGCTGTATTTTATGACTGCATTAGCACATCGTTATGAATTGTATGCCTCGTCTGCACCATGACCTGAAGGTGCTCAAAAGGTTTCTGGGCAGCGCCACCTTGTGGTCAAAATGTATAACTAAATGTTTAAAAAGGCTGAAACTGGTCCTGATGCGTTCATTGGCTCCTGCTGAGAACATCTTGACGCTCCTCCGCGGCCGTGTGTCTGACTCTCTCCAGCTCTGAGTCGTCTTCAGACCGTCCGGATACACTGATTCCCCATCTGTGTGTGTGTGTGATGGGTAGGTTTAGGTGCTGTGTGTGTGTGTGTGTGTGTGTGTGTGTGTGTGTGTGTGTGTGTGTGTGTGTGTGTGATGGGTAGGTTTTGGGGCAGTGTGTGTGTGTGTGTGTGTGTGTGTGTGTGATGGGTAGGTGCAGGGGCTGTGTGTGTGTGATGGGTAGGTTTAGGGGCAGTGTGTGTGTGTGTGTGTGTGTGTGTGTGTGATGGGTAGGTTTAAGGGCAGTGTGTGTGTGATTGGTAGGTTTAGGGGCAGTGTGTGTGTGTGATGGGTAGGTTTAGGGGCAGTGTGTGTGTGTGATGGGTAGGTTTAGGTGCAGTGTGTGATGGGTAGGTGCAGGGGCTGTGTGTGTGTGTGTGTGTGTGTGTGTGTTTGTGATGGGTAGGTGCAGGGGCTGTGTGTGTGTGTGTGTATGTATTAATAATTACAGTTAATGTGTGTAGGCATGTGTTGGATACGACAGCATCACTTATTAATGCTCCTGTTGTAATCAGAGACCAGCAACACATGCGCGCACACACTCACACGCACACACGCACACACACACAGACACACACGCGCACACACACACACACACACAGTGTGTGTTGGTAATCCGTCATAAATCGTCTCCTTTAGCTGTCCATCTGTGCCCTAATGCTCCGCTCCAGCCGCTGCAGGATGAGCAAAACTGGATAAACTAGCCATCAGAACCCACAGGAAGTGCTCTGGAGGAGAAGAAGAGAGGGATGAGTGAAGGAAGAGAGGGATGAGTGAAGGAAGAGTCTCACACACACACACACACACACACACACACACACAGCTAAACTCTGCTTGAAGCTGAAGTCCCGCTGGTCTTCTCCTCTATTGTGCCGAATATCGAGCGAAGCGCTTCACAAACAAGAGCAAATGTAGGGGCGGGGCTTGAGTGTGTGTGAGGGGAACTGATTGGATGGCTGTGGTCTGCTATTGGCTGATCTCATGTGAGTGACAGGTGGCCCCGCGTTACATTTCTGGACCTTACGGACATGATAGAAGTCATCTGAGCTAAAGATGTCTACAGGGCATGGTAGGGTTGGTGTGTGTGTGTGTGTGTGTGTGTGTGTGTGTGTGTGTGTGTGTGTGTGTGTGTGTGTGTGTGTGTGAGAATGGAAAAGTACATCGTGTTTTTAGAAGGTTTGTGACTCTCGGGGATTAATTATGAAAGTCATAACAGGAGATACAGATGTGTTATTAAGTGCAGAATACTCTTCTCAAAACATGAGGTCTGGTTATGTGACCATGTCTGTCCATGAGATACACACACACACACACACACACACACACACACACACACTGGTCTGACACATCTTGCTGAGTGTTTGACACATAACCCGACAGCTCTGAGGAAACACTTACAGCCGTTATGAAGCGTCACACTTTCCTCCTTTTATTTCACCATCTCTCTCTCTGCAGTCAAACACACATCTAGATGACAGGAGTGAACACACACACACACACACACACACGCACACACACACACACACAGTGAAATGTTTCACTCTAAAATGGTCACATTTGTCTAGGATAGGCTCCATATCGCCTCAAACGAGTGTCAGCCTTTGACTCAGATTGTTACGCTGATTTATTTGTAATGAAAGACTAGCGGTAAATTATTTACTGGCACATCAGTGATGACTCTAAACCTCCTGGGCTGCGTCTCGAATCACACACACACACACACACACACACACACACACACACACACACACTCGAGCACGCACCTCTTCTAAATAAGGGATTGCGTTGTGATATAGACTGTGTTCTGGGACAGTAAGTGTCCACCGTTTGCTCACTTCAGGCTCTCCGGTTCTAGCCCAGCCTGTTTTCACCAACACCTTTATCAGGACTAATTCAGGTGTGTGTGTGTGTGTGTGTGTGTGTGTGTGTGTGTGTGTGTGTGTGATTTCTGAGCTCCTGAAGTGTATTGAGTGTTTGTTCAGGATCCCATCGGCTGATCTGGATACGGTTTGGCAGATTATCTCCATTAGAGATTCTTATGCCAAGATTAATCTCGGCTCAGGATGTGTCAGTCGCACTCCTGTGTGTGTGTGTGTGTGTGTGTCCTCCTGCTGGATTAAACACACACGATTAACATTACATGTTTGATATCTTCTGAGGATTATTTGAGCAGGTCATATGAAGGGCATGTGCGATCGACTCACTGTCAGAGGTGGACCGTACTGAAGTATTCTTACTATTCTTCTGTATTTTATATTAATATGGTCTTCATCAGTGTTCTTCTTTGGAAAACTTTTACTTCACAAAACTCAAAAACATAATATTGTACTTTTAGCTGTAATACTTTTCATATAGAATATTTAAATACATTAAAAATGTAGTGCTGTATACTTTTACTCAAGTCAAAGTATTCAAAGTTTTCCTTGAGTACAAGTAAGAAAATACTACATTAAAGTACTAAGTATTAAAGGTAAGAAATCAACAACTTTTATTAATGTAATATAGTGCAGTAAAAGTATGATGTTATATATAATGCTCTGGAATGCAGTGAAGTAAAGTTTTCTAAAGAAAAACGCTGATAAAGTACTTTAATAATGTACTGGAGTAGAAAGTAAAAGTACTCCACTAGTGTCCGCCTCGGATCATCTCCATTGACTCGCTTTCACGACTCCGTTGGCTTTTAATCGTTAAAGAGATGTTTTTTTCTGGCGCTCATGTCATTCCAAGCCTTTTTCACACTGGATGAGGACTGTGGCTTTAAATCTGTATTAAAGTGTAAAGCCGTAGCGTTGTGTCCCAAACCGAGCAGAGCTAGACGTCAGCTGTTTGTATTAATGATAAATATGGCCATTCTGTGTCGACTCAACCACTAGATCAAATCAGAGATTTTGTTCATATTCTTTCTGTAGAAACTCAAACATAAACAGTGATGGAAACCACGATATTAAATGTGACCGACTGAGTAATCACCGTTTTGTTTTCAGATCAGGAGCCGGATTACAGGCGTGTAAAGATGACTTTATAAAGATGGCAGCTTCATTATTTTATTCTCACACAGAGATTGGCAGATCTATTAGTGAAATCTGTTGACTTTATCAATCTGTGTGTCATTATATGCCAACGGTGAGCGCTCAAACATGGCCAATAAGCACTTCTGCTGTGTTTTTAGCCTGAGTTTGAGTGCCGGTAACTCCAGAAGTGTTAAAGATATCTCAATATCCTTTTAGATTCTGGCTCTTCACTAACTTTTCTTTTGGTGTCTCCATTTTAAAGGCCCTCGATGGTTCACTCCCAGAGATATGAGCACCCCAACCTGACTCCATGTCTAAATTGCAGAATTTGAACAGTTTTTAACGGGTCTTCAGAATGTCTCAAGGATAAATAACACTGAAATTAGAAATGTATCTTGTTTCCCTCTATCTGATAGAAAAACATAATACATTTATATTTTAAACATTATTTATTCTACAGATTTTCCTTTTTAAAATATAAAGCTTATAAGCTGTGTGCAAACAGACCCACATCTGGTTTGACCACTGAACTTTACCAGTTTACTCATGGAGCCACATTGAGCTCTCCATATCTCTGGGACTGAACCATCGAGGGCCTTTAAAATGGAGAACCCAAAAGAAAAGTTAGTGAAGAGCCAGAATCTAAAAGGATATTGAGATATCTTTAACACTTCTGGAGTTACCGGCACTCAAACTCAGGCTAAAAACACAGCAGAAGTGCTTATTGGCCATGTTTGAGCGCTCACCGTTGGCATATAATGACACACAGATTGATAAAGTCAACAGATTTCACTAATAGATCTGCCAATCTCTGTGTGAGAATAAAATAATGAAGCTGCCATCTTTATAAAGTCATCTTCACACGCCTGTAATCCGGCTCCTGATCTCAGGTGGAAACTGCCATTGACCCTCCTCTACAAAACTCAATAAATACACATCTGAGACGGTTCATATTTCTGCTTTAATCACTGTTTATGTTCATCTTTCTATAGAAATAAAAAATTGAACCAAGGAAGTATGCGATAAGTGGTTGATTTGACACAGAATGACTCTTTGTCCCCTTAATCAATGAACAAAGGCGACATTTCAAAGCGAAACAAAATGTGTTAATGCCAGACACATATCTGTCCTCTCATTGGTCCATGTCTTTATGTTAATAAATCATCATTCATGCTGTTTGTGGGTTGTGTGTTATGGCCTTATGTGTGTTATGGTGTTATGGTCTGTAGGTTGTGTGTTATGGCCTATATATGTTATATGGCATATAACATGCTTAATATCAGCTGTAAAAAAGTCCCCATATCTACAGAATCCAGGAGTGTGTGTTGTGGACAGAGGCTTTCAAAACGTCCTTGAATCCAACTTTCCATGTAATTTCCTCTTCCTGGCAGCTCATTTATCCATGTGTGTGTGAGTGTGTGTGAGTGTGTGTGAGTGTGTGTGAGTGTGTGTGAGTGTGTGTGAGTGTGTGTGAGTGTGTGTGAGTGTGTGTGAGTGTGTGTGAGTGTGTGTGAGTGTGTGTGAGTGTGTGTGTGTGTGTGTGTGAGTGTGTGTGAGTGTGTGTGAGTGTGTGTGAGTGTGTGTGTTTGTGTGTGTTTGTGTGTGTGTTGTTTCTCTCGGTCTGAAGATGTTAAATGTGTTTATTAGTACAGATTTCTCTCCGTGCTTCATCACAATGAGCTTCTGTGAGAGCGACACAATTGAGTCCAGCTAATGACCCGCGCGCGGAGAGACCAGCCCACACACACACACACACACACACACACACACACACACACACACACACACACACACACACACACACACGGCGGAGTCATCATTCAGAGCTGTCGAGAGCATGTCCAGGGCTTATTTAACCACACACTCGTGAGAGATGACGGAAACAGACGGCTGTTTGAAGGGCTGTAGTGAGAGAACAATGATGATAAAGTACAGCTCATATAAGATAACATTATTCAGTTCATCATTTATGGGTTCACTGGGTCTCGCGCACTAATAATGTGTAGATTATTTGTATTTATATGCACAAAATTGATGGTGAACATGATAGTAGTTTCCATTTGAAACAATTGATAAAGTTTTTAAATAATCAGATCTTCAGTAAGTCATCAGTGTGTGTTCGGCTGCGTCACGCGTGGAGTTCAGTTCATTATAGTCAGAGGTGATGGAATATAATGACGTGTGTGTGTGTGTGTGTGTGTGTGTGTGTGTGTGTGTTTGATGGGTAGGTTTAGGGGCAGTGTAAGGGGATAGAAAATACGGTTTGTACAGTATAAAAACCATTACGCCTATGGAGAGTCCCCACATTTCACAAAAATAAAACGTGTGTGTGTGTGAGCAAGTGAGTTTGCGAGCTCTCATGAGTGTGTGTGTGTGTGTGTGTCAGGAAAGCCACTGTAACTATAATATTTTTGCAGTTGTGTGTGTGTACATGCCTGAGGAAAGACGAACACACAGTCACTGTCACATTTATCTCTGAAGCCTGTTGTGTGTAGAGACATCACTCTGTCCACTTGTGTGTGTGTGTGTGTGTGTGTGTGTGTGTGTGTGTGTGTGTGTGTGTGTGTGTGTGTGTGTGTGTGTGTGTGAGCCTCCGTCTCCTGTTTCACGAGAGAGCGAGACACAGATGAAGAGGGTAAGTGTGCAGCAGGGCATCTGAGCTCCAGCCGGCCCAGGGGAGCGAGCCGCTAATGTGTCCCAGCTCCGGATGCTCCTCCTGGGGGAGCTCAGCCGATCTCTCCCTGCTCTGGCTGGAGGGTTCTGGAGCAGTGAAACACATCTCTGTCCATCGCTCAGTGTCAACTCAATACTGCAGGCTTTAACCTCGCTTCAGCCGCCAGTGTGGATTGTTATGTATATTCAAAATGGCATCTTATGAAGGAAGTAGTAAGATACAAATGCACGATCATGTGAGCATGTTTTTGGATGTGACGAACTCAGAGCGGGACAGTCCCTCAGCTCATTTCCTCGAGTCCTGTACTGAATGAAGTTCACTGTTTGAGTCTCTGTGCTTTACTGGAGTATTATTTTTTCTGTAATCTTCTGACTTTAACTTCACTCCATCTGAAAGACAAATATCGTCCTCTTTACTCCACTACATTTCTATCAAGGTCCTCGAAGTGGAAAGTCGTTTCTGTCGCAGCTTTGAAAGTCAGTGATGATTTTTTTCTTCTTTAAAAGGTGTTTGGGTTTTTGCAGAAAGCCTTTCAGGAATCACTCTTGTAGAGTCTCGTGAAGTTCAATGATTTCACAGCATTTATTAAACACTGATTTATAGTTTAGAGCAAAATGGAAGAAGACGGATGTCCAAATGCTCATTTAGTGGAGTATTCACATAAACAAAGTTGATTCTGTCTTCAGTGAAGGTGAACAGTGTGAGAATATCAGATGTGTATCAGTGTATTGGATCCGTGCATTCGGCCTTAAAGTGACAGCAGCTTTATAAAGAGCTTTGTAACTTTAGTATTTAAATGAGTTTAAGTTAGTCGTCTGCTAGTGTGTCAGATGGAGCGTCACTGACTGGCTTAAACCATGATGGCATAATGTGCATTTATACAACTATAATACAATAATGCGGCGACATAAGAAAGGAAATTTTCTTTTGATACTTTAGTACTTTTACTCCAGTAATGAGGTTGTGTATTAGTCCAGCTCTGAACTTACTGCACAGGATGAAGTTGTTCTGAGAGTTTTGTTGAGTACACTCAGGAAATGAGGCCAATAAAGAGAGAGAGAGCGAGTGATAAACACACACTGCGGAGGAATAGAGGAGAGAGAGCTGAGGAATAGAGGAGGAATGGCGGTCTGGGAAAGAGGAATAGAGGATGAGGCGTCTGAAGGTGTGTTGATGCAGCTGTGAGCTGTGGTTCTCCTGCTGTTCTGAGATCAGTCCTCATCTCTCCATCGGCCGGCCGAGTCTGGCAGGAAGGCCTTCAGCTCTAATGCATGGGCTGGTATTTCCGTTAGACTAATGGAGGTCGTTTAACTCAAAGTGCTCTGAAAACACATTTCTGCATGACTTTAACCAAACATAAAATATACAGCAAAGACAAAACACCAGTGAAAGAATTATTGAATAAAGTTTTCTGGGAAATCCTGGAAACCAAAGGCATTTCTTAGCCCGGTCTTCTCTCTCGTAGATTTCATCTGTTCAGAGTCGAGCCTCTCTCCAATGACGAGGGTCACTTCAGCGACGGCGGCACTCGATGAGGTGTAGAACTATTGGATCTGCCGTAGCCAATCGCTAACGTTTGGTCGTGCCGTACGTCATGAGCCCTTCGCCTGTTTCACACAAACCCGACAACTAATGTGCGCTTGAGGAGGCCACCGCAGGGATTAAACCTAAAGCTCACGCATCCGGATCGTGGTTTATTCACGGAGAGTGATCGAGAACGCGCCGCTCACGGCTGTATCATAACTGTATGCTGTGAATAAAATGGCATATGCTTGATATGATAATAAATGCTACTATAAATAACGGACCAGTTCAAATGTTTAAGTGCTGTTATTTTAAGTTGTTTGAGCGGTGATGAAATATATTGCTCTTGTAAATACTTGGCATCATTTTAAAGAAATACAAGTCTAGAAATGCGTCCGAATAACAGTAAAGCTCAACCGTACGGTGCCCTGCAGTGGTCAAAAATGATGATAAACTTTTAAAGTGATATATTTCAGACTCAGAGATGTGGATTCGGACAGATATTATATCACCACACGACCTGTGTTTGTCTAAAGCAGGAGCGTTAGGCAACTCGGCCGGGGATTTTAACGCGGGTGGGAGACGGACGGAAATAACATCACTGACGAAGGCCCTGTCCTCACGAAACTAGAGCTTTCCCAATACGATCTTTTTTTCCCCCTTGTTTCAAGAAATATCAAAACGCCGGATCCGTGTGGAGGAAACGCTGATACGGGACAAAATGTATACGTGTACAGCTAAACGCGTCTCCGTGTGGGCGGGGCCGAGATCGGCACATTCATAGCATTTGGATCCTTTGGATTGTAATATTATTTCTAGTCCATTCATCTCCTCCATCTCACTAACACTCCAGTGGGCGGGGCTAAAGCTATGATGAAGTGGGCGGGGCTGAAGCTGTGATGAAGTGGGCGGGGCTGAAGCTGTGATGAAGTGGGCGTGGTTGAAGCTGCAATGGTGATGTGGGCGTGACTGAAGCTGTGATGAAGTGGGCGTGGCTAAAGCTGCAATGATGTGGGCGTGGTTAAAGCTGTGATTATGCAGTAGGTGTGGCTAAAGCTGCAATGATGACATGGGCGTGGCTGAAGCTGTGATTATGAAGTAGGCGTGGCTAAAGCTGCAATGATGACGTGGGCATGGCTAAAGCTGTGATGATGAAGTGGGCGGGGCTTAAGCTGTGATGGAGTGGGCGTGGCTAAATCTGTGATGATGAAGTGGGCGTCGATCTTTCTCCATCTATTATAGGCTCATTCCCGAGGCGATCTCTGGACTTTGGCGCAGTAACAGCTGTTGTTGGACTAATCAGGAAGCTTCCTGTTCTGAAACGTTCAGGATACTCTTATAGTTTGATGACCTCTCGTATGACGAAAGCAGAAATAGGATTTCTCGGTTCATGACGCCTTTAACTTCATATCGTCACAACTCTACTGTAGATGTGCTCTGGTTTCTACATTACAAAGCAGGTGTTTCTATTTTAAACATGTTATTGCAGTGTGGCCAATCACACGTCTGTTAATCCACTGGCCAATCACACGTCTGTTAATCCACTGGCCAATCACATGTCTGTTGACCGCATTAATGCACTGGCCAATCACACGTCTGTTGACCGCAGTAATCCACTGGCCAATCACACGTCTGTTAATCCACTGGCCAATCACACGTCTGTTAATCCACTGGCCAATCACACGTCTGTTAATCCACTGGCCAATCACACGTCTGTTGACTGCATTAATGCTCTGGCCAATCAGAGGTCTGTAAGAGACTCCTGCAGACGGCCGTGTTGATTATAATGGGTGATCTGCCAGAGATCGTGCTGAAGGGACTGAAGGTGTGTATTTTTCATCTAGAATGAGATTGCGTCACTGATCTGTGTGTGTTGTGTGTGTGTGTGTGTGTGTGTGTCTCTGTGTGTTTGGCCGAGGCTGGGCATCTCACATCTCACTAACTCTCTGTCACAACCAATACGTCTGCAGCTCTGAAATAAACCCGCAGCTCACGATAAAAGCATGAGGTCACACTGGAGTTTGGTCTAGGTCAACTGTGGTGTGTGTGTGTGTGTGTGAGTGTGATGGGTAGGTTTAGGGGCTGTGTGTGTGTGTGTGTGTGTGTGTGTGTGTGTGTGTGTGTGTGTGTTATGGGTAGGTTTAGGGGCAGTGTGTGTGTGTGTGTGTGTGTGTGATGGGTAGGTTTAGGGTCAGTGTAAGGGGATAGAGTGTACGGTTTGTACAGTATAAAAACAATTACGCCTATGGAGAGTCCCCACATTTCACAAAAACGAGTGTGTGTGTGTGTGTGTGTGTGTGTGTGTGTGTGTGTGTGTGTGTGTGTGTGTGTGTGTGTGTGTGTGATTGCCGTTATTAATGGCGAATCAAAAAGCAGCCAGGCTTTTTAACGCGCTCCAGCTCTTCAATAAAAGCTTTATACTGTGCTGCTATTTGCTCTTTAAAATGACCACAAAACCACAAGAGCAGACAGCATTAGCTAATGAAAGTCTCTCTCTCACACACACACACACACACACACACTCACACACACACACACACACACACACTGGTTGTTCTGTTTACCCAGTGAAATGCAGCACCATGGCTGTTCAGAGCGTTCACTGTTTCTTTAGTGTATGGGATACTGTAAGTGTGAATGAAAGAGAGCTTGTGGAAGGGCTTGAGAAGGCCTGTGTGTGCTTTGATTATCTTGGTTTTATTGAAGTGAAGCTGAATCGTGTTTGTTTGTCATGAATCCGCCTGTCCTGTGATATGGTGTGTGTGAAGCACATGTGGTGTGATCTAAACACACAGCTTTATGGTTTAATACACCAGCGATGAACTCCATCATTCATTGACGGAGCGCTGATTATATCGGCATTAAAGGGACAGTCTGCCCAAGAACTACATCTCTGCCGTGAATGGCCTTCTGTGGTCAGATCCGCTGCTCAACTCCCGGGAGCTTCCAATGATCCCATGAGGGAATCCATTCAATCCATCGGTCTGAAACCGTGTTTAATAGAGAATCAGGCTTAGGACATCAGGTGGCAGAAAGGATCCTATAGGAATGAGCTGATTCATTTACATTAATGTGTCTCAGTTGAGCATTATTTATCTGTATTCGGCACACTTCACTGTGGATTAAAGAGAGTCATTCTGAGGAAACGACTTCCTGACCCATGGAGAAGTTTTGTCATCTGTTGCTTTAAATGCTCGAGCTCCTCAAAGTCTGATTGGCTGTTCATCAGCTGGAGAAAATCTGATCCTAAAGATATTCCAACGGCATAATTTCACCGTCTCGTTACCGGTATACAGCGATCAGGCATAGCTTTATTCATTTACAGGGACGGTGCATATTAATGAACATTTCTGTCAATATGCCAAAGTTAGCCAAAAGACTACAGTGTAAAAATAAAATGTTGGTTTTTGTTGGTTTAACTTAAAAAAGTAAGTAACCTGGTTGCCTTAAGTTTATTGAAATTAAACATTTGAGTTGATACAATGAAGGACACTGGTTTAATAAATAGAAACTCAAAATATGATTGTATCTGAACCACATAAAACATGTGATAAATCATCTATCACTGATACATTCATCACAAATAAAACACAACTAACCAATATAGTTACAAAACCTTTAATAATATTTGAATAAAGGTTGTCAAATCTCAACAAAAAAATTCATTGTATTAACTCAACATTTTAAGGCAACCAGGAAACTTTTTTTCTAAATAATTTTTTACAGTGTATACACTGCACAACATGCTCTTCTTACTTAATAGTTTTTTCTTGTTTCTAGTCTAAATATCTACATTTCTTACATTAAGAAACATTTACTAGACAAGCAAAAGTAATTTTGGGAAAAATAACTCAAAATGAAGAGAGTTTTTGCTTAAAATAAGATAAATAATCTGCCAATGGGGTGAGAAAAATAATCTTGTTTTCTGTTTGAATTAAGATTATTTTTACTTGTCTAGTAAATACTTCTTGTTTTGAGATGTTTAGATGTTTTGACGAGACACAAGACGCAGATACTGAGTAAGAAGAGCGTGTTGTGCAGTGTAGTGTTTTACCTGCAGTCCCTAGACAGATGTCATCCTAAAAGAGAGTAAAACGTTACATTTTACATAACAATAAAACAACTACAATACAATTTAAAAAAGTACTAACTTAAGATGTACAATAAAAACCCAGACCAACAAAAGACCAATACACACACACACACACACACACACACACACACACACACACACACACACACACACACACACACACACACACACACACACAAAGCAAGAAGCAAGCAGGACGCAGTGAAAACAGGTCTAGCTAATGCTGGCAGCTGTGATTATCAATGAGCCGTTTCTTTAACTGAATCTGGAATGTGCGGTATGAGGTTATATTTCTAATGTATGAGGCTGAGGGTCCACCCAGTAGCAGATCCAACAAAAAAAGCGGTTTTGCCAAATATACTTTTCCTAAAAGGAATAATACAATAATATATTATGATTTATCATGTCTGTGAGGACAAAAAGAGTATTTTAAGTTGTTTTACAAAGTCATGAGGAGAAATCCAGCACAACACACGGGCGCGGTCATCAGGTCCAGGGGTTAAAGATATCCCAACGAAATAATTCATCAGCGTTATCATTACACACCTGTCAGGCATAACATTATGACCTAATATTGTGTTGGTCCGCCTGACCCGTCTCTGATGGACTCCTCTAGACCCCTGAAGGTGTGCTGTGGTATCCGGCACCAAGATGTTAGCAGCAGATCCTTTAAGTCCTGAAAAGTTGCGAGGTGGATCGGACTTGTTTGTTCGGCTCATCCCACAGATGCTCGATTGGATTGAGATCTGGGGAATCTGGAGGCCGAGTCGACGCCTCAAACTGGTTGTTGTGCTCCTCAAACCATTCCTGAAGCATTTGTGCTTTGTGTCAGGAGCATTATCCTGCTGGTAGAGCCACAGCCACCAGAATACCGTTTCCATCAAAGGCTGAACATGGTCTCAGCAATGCTTAGGTAGGTGGAGCGTGTCAAAGTAACATCCACATGGATGGAGGACCCAAGGTTTCCCAGCAGAACATTGGCCAAAGCATCACACTGCCTCCGCCGGCTCGCCTTCTTCCCATAGTGCATCCTGGGGCCATGTGTTCCCCAGGTAAGCCACACACACACACACACACCCGGCCATCCACGTGATGTAGAAGAACACGTGATTCCTCAGACCAGGCCACCTTCTCCCATTGCTAGAATAATAACGATTATTAAAACTTACCATTCGTTATATAGTTATGATCCCTGCAGTAGACCCATAGAGGCAAGAGTTAAGGCACAGGGATTTCTTTGCGTGTGTTGAGGATATTTTGGGCTGAATGGACTCTTCGTCTCTTTATAGCTGCTTCTGGAGCGGATCATTTGTCTTGTTAAATTCTCCAATCTGCACAACCTAGTTGCTTCGCTCTGCACAGACAATCAGATTTTATAGCACGCTGCCTCTCCCTGCACCATCCTCCCTGATTTACTGCAGTTTGGGTGTATTTTCGTAATGCAGAAGGGCTGCACTCTGAGGGATTGGGACCTCAGCTAAACGCATTTAGAGTTTGTGTTCCGTGACGTGGAGTTGAGTTTAATTGAATTCACTCGCCGTATTGAGTGCAGTCTCAGACTGTCTGACACACAGCTTGTGCTGTGTGTGTGTGTGTGTGTGTGTTTGGAAGCAGAAGGAGTCATTTCAGTGCAAGGTGGAGCAGGACGAGATACGGCTGAGATGGAGAATTCATCCAGAAATGTGAACTCACCTCATTCAAACCTGTATTACTCTCCTCTGTGCAACACAAAAGAAGTTGTTTTGGTGACTGTTTTTGTCCGATAAAACAGCACTGACCTCCATGATATGGACAAAACCAACTGTCCTCAAAAAAACAACAACACTGTCGTTTTTCAAGCACCTTATTACGACCTTTATTTACGTTTTAAAGTCATGCGCCCTCTATCTGGCGTAAAAATAACGACAGTGTCGTGTTACGTGACGTCATGAAATGACATGACTGTCGTTACCAATCAAAATGCGTGTTCATTTTAATGCAATCTGAGGACTTTTTTTTACCACCATTTGTCATATTTCCATTTAGGAAAAATATTTCTTTTTATTTACAACTACACCACCCCATCCCTAAACCTACCAGTGATTTATAGAGCACACACACTTCATGAGGACATGTTCCCTGGGATCGGACTCACGATCGCATGATCACTCACCTAAAGGATTATTAGGACACCTGTTCAGTTTCTCATTAATGCAATTATCTAATCAGCCAATCACATGGCAGTTCTTCAGTGCATTTAGGGGTGTGGTCCTGGTCAAGACAATCTCCTGAACTCCAAACTGAATGTCAGAATGGGAAAGAAAGGTGATTTAAGCCGTTTTGAGCGTGGCATGGTTGTTGGTGCCAGACGGGCCGGTCTGAGTATTTCACAATCTGCTCAGTTACTGGGATTTACACACACAACCATTTCTAGGGTTTACAAAGAATGGTGTGTAAAGGGAAGAGCATCCAGTATGAGGCAGTCCTGTGGGAGAAAATGCCTTGTTGATGCTCGGGGTCAGAGGAGAATGGGCCGACTGATTCAAGCTGATAGAAGAGCAACTTTGACTGAAATAACCACTCGTTACAACCGAGGTATGCAGCAAAGCATTTGTGAAGCCACAACACACACAACCTTGAGGCGGATGGGCTACACCAGCAGAAGACCCCACCGGGTACCACTCATCTCCACTACTAACAGGAAAAAGAGGCGACAATTTGCACAAGCTCACCAAAATTGGACAGTTGAAGACTGGAGAAATGTTGCCTGGTCTGATGAGTCTCGATTTCTGTTGAGACATTCAGATGGTAGAGTCAGAATTTGGCGTAAACAGAATGAGAACATGGATCCATCATGCCTTGTTCCCACTGTGCAGGCTGGTGGTGGTGGTGTAATGGTGTGGGGGATGTTTTCTTGGCACACTTTAGGCCCCTTAGTGCCAATTGGGCATCGTTTAAATGCCACCTGCTTTAGGAAATGTGTCCCGCAGTAGGGCCGCAGTATTTATTTGAGTAAAAATATTGTCGATGGGGCACAACTTTACGCTCCTATGGGTCGTATTTCAAGGAACTGACAAATGACCTATAAAGGCGTATTAGTTGGAGGACCTGTTGGGACATAATAACACCAACTTCTTCTTTTGTGTTCAGCTGTAGTCTCACAGGAGGGGTGGATGATGACTTGGTCAACTATTCCGATAATAGTCTTTCCACAAACTCTGCTCTGTGAAGGCTCTCCGCTGTGAAAGTAACATCTGGACAGTGTGAGAGTGGAGCAGGTTTAACACGAGCTCTTTTAAAGCACTGAGCTCATGGGCTGTCCTCTGAAGAGCAGGTCTCTAATCCTGGGCCAGTGGAAGCAGTTCCTCCTCAGATCTGGCCAATGGTCAGTCCTCATATTCAGGCCTCCGTCTGCTGCCCAACAATCCCTCTTTATTCCTGAGAGTCTGTTTTTCCAGTGTGAGGCCATGTGTTCTTCATATTACAGGGACGAGGAGAAATCCTTAGGTTTCCAGAACCTTTCTCTCACGCTCACCTCCTTCTGTTATTTAATAATAGCACCCCTATCTCTCTCTCTCTCTCTCTCTCTCTCTCTCTCTCTCTCTCTCTCTCTCTCTCTCTCTCTCTCTCTCTCTCTCTCTCTCTCTCTCGCTCTCTCGCTCTCTCGCTCTCTCGCTCTCTCTCGCTCTCTCTCTGATGAGGGTGATTTGACTGATCTGAAGTCAGTTTTTCCGCTCAGTATGTGGCAGCCGGGGGCATTTGGCAGATATGAGATTGAATGTTTGACTGATAGGCACTCAACGGTTTCCAGATCGTAATGCCAACTTCACTTTACCTCCCAGGAGGAGCTCAGCGCTGCGATATAGAGCAGCACTTCTGAAACGGGTTTCGCTTCAGGACCCTCGTTTAACGCTGGACATCAAGTGGAGCTGGAGCTGCTTATGATGCAAAAGTAAACAAAAACAACACGTTTGCTTTGTAAATGGTTGATGATTTCATGGCATTATTTCACCAGAAGCAAAGCCATAAGTAAAATATCCGCATTTATACCTTTATAAACTATAATCAGTCTTCCAACAGCATAGCAAGATTTTGGCACCCAGAACACCCTAGCAACTGCATAGCAACACCCTAGTGACCATCAAAAGCACCCCTCTAGCAGCATAGTAAGATCCTGTCACCCAGAACACCCTAGCAACTGCATAGCAACACTCTTAGCAACCTACCAAGAGCATAGCAAATAGAATTGAATCCAGAATACTGTAGAAACTGCATAGCAACAACCTAGAGACCACCAAAAGCACCCCGCCAACAGCATAGCAACATCCTGTCACCCAGAACACCCTAGCAACTGCATAGCAACACTCTTAGCAACCTACCAAGAGCATAGCAAAATGAATTGAATCCAGAATACTGTAGAAACTGCATAGCAACAACCTAGAGACCACCAAAAGCACCCTGCCAACAGCATAGCAACATCCTGGCATTCAGAACACCCTAGCAACTGCATAGCAACACTCTTAGCAACCTACCAAGAGCATAGCAAAATTAATTGAATCCAGAATACTGTAGAAACTGCATAGCAACAACCTAGAGACCACCAAAAGCACCCTGCCAACAGCATAGCAACATCCTGGCATTCAGAATACTGTAGAAACTGCATAGTAACACCCTAGTGACCAAACGCACCCCACCAACAGCATAGCAAAATCCTGGCACCCAAAACACCCTAGAAACTGCATAGCAACACCCTTAGCAACCTATCAAGAGCATAGCAAAATTCCTGCCATCCAGAATACTGTAGAAACTGCATAGCAACACCCTAGAGACCACTAAAACCACCCCACCAACAGCATAGCAACATCCTGGCACCCAGAATACCCTAGCAACTGCATAGCAACACCCTAGCGACCACCACTAAAAAACCTACCAACAGCATAGCAACATCCTGGCACCCAGAATACTCTAGCAGCTGCGTAGCAACACCCTAGTGACCACCACTAGCACCCTACCAACAGCATAGCAACATCCTGGCACCCAGGACACTAGCAAATGTTTAGCAACACCCTGGCATCCAGAATACTGTAGTAACTGCATAGCAACACCCTAGTGACCACCACTAGCACCTTACCAACAGCATAGCAACATCCTGGCACCCAGGACACTAGCAAATGTTTAGCAACACCCTAGCGACCACCACTAGCACCCTACCAACAGCATAGCAACAACCTGGCAACCCAGAACACCCTAGCATTGTGGTAGTGACTTCTGAAATTGTTGTTTAATTTGGACTTGCCTATTTTTGCCTTCTGTTGGCTGTGTGGGCTGCAAGTTGTGTGTTATGTCTGGTTGATTTGTCTTTTGTTGTCTTCCATCCCTGTTTCCATAGTAACAATGATTCTTCAGGACTGAAAGTTCACATACAGCAGTTTTGCTGCTGACCCTTCGCTGACATATTAATATTAACACACACACACGCACACACAGACACACACACACACACAGACACACACACACACACACACACACACACACACACACACACACACACACACACACACACACACACACACACACACACACACTCACGAGGATGTGACCCCAGTCTGTTTGGTTATGAGTGCAGAAGTGAGTGCATCTTCATTAGATTAGTGTTGATTAACACACGACAGCAATAATAACTCAATCTGGAGCATTAGTAACTCTATACCCGTATCCGCACAGGCGTCGGTTATATCCATTAGCCGTGTTATCTACACTATCTTGTGTCGCAGAGTGTGTGTGTGTGTGTGTGTGTGTGTGGGGGGGGGGGGGGTTATGATAGCTGTGCAAGAACAATTGATGCTCATTGATGTCATTGTACACACATAAATGCATTTAACATACGAGTGAGTGCAGATATCTAATCAGCCAATCGCACGCCAGCAGTGTGTGTGTGTGTGTGTGTGTGTGTGTGTGTGTGTGGGCATGTTTTTGTGACATATGAGGACACAAATGTGTATAATGCCATGGGTATGACACAGGTATTACAGGAGAGGGTGAAATATGAGGACATTACCCATGGCCCCACTTTACAAAAGGCTTATAAATCACACAGGAGGAGTTTTTATGAGAAAGTAAAAATGCAGAATGTGTGTGTGTGTGTGTGTGTGTGTGTGTGTGTGTGTGTGTGTGTGTGTGTGTGTGTGTGTGTGTGTGTGTGTGTGTGTGTGTGAGAGATGGGCAGGTTTAGGGCAGTGTCACGGGATAGAAATAAAAACCATTACACCTATGGAATGTCCCCACATGTCACAAAAACAAACGTGTGCGTGTGTGTGTGTGTGAAACAGACGCATGATGTCTGTCTCGAGTGTGGCCTCAGTGTTCGTCTTTCATTCGTGATGTAAGAGAATAAAACCATCCCTCGCTTTCATCTCTCCGTCTCTGCTCTAGTCTGCTGCGCTCCTGATAAAGCAAAGCCGTGTCCTGCTGTCAGAGCGCCTTCTTTTGTACATCACTTGATTTTGTTCTCAGTTGTGCTCCTCACCCACACACACACACACACACACACACAGGATAAATCCCTGCGTCAGGAGTGTGTGTGTGCTGTAAGTGTGTCGGTATCAGCTCTGTCATAACCCATTATCAAAGGCTGATTGCTCTCACTCTCTATAATCTGATTTCCTTTTCCAGTGAACGAGTCTCCAGATGTGAACATCACTCTGCTCCATCATCTCTGTGGCCCCAAACCTTCGCTTAAAGGGATAGTTCCCCCATAAATGAGCCTGTGATGTTTATCTGCTGACCTTATGATGTAGGTGTGTGTGTTTCTTCAGGAGAACACAAATGAAGATGTTTAACTCAGCCGTTGCTCGTATAATGCGTGTCAATGGGGTGTATTTCTATGAGAGTAAAACAATCAATCAATCAATCAATCAACTTTATTTATATAGCGCTTTTACAATCACGATTGTGTCAAAGTAGCTTCACAGTGTCAAACAGGGTAATATTGCGACAAAATTAGATTTGGCTGTACAGCCGTACTGGAGAAAACAGTGATGTTATCAGCTTATTTTAATTCATCATATAGCGACAATGTTGGCAGATCAGTATTATAGTTTATAGAATTAAATAAGACCTAATTCATATATTTTATTTGTATAATAAGTTGAATAACTTTAATCATATTTTTAGTGTCCCCAACTGAGCAAGCCAAGCCAAAGGCGACAGTGGCAAGGAACCAAAACTCCATCGGGGCATGATGGAGAAAAATAAACCTTGGGAGAAACCAGACTCAGTCGGGGTGCCAGTTCTCCTCTGGCCTATTAACACACCGTGTAAGATTATTATTCTGGCAACCTTACAGGTCGGAAATCATATTAGATTGGAATATTCAAAATTTTCAGGGTATCACGGAAGAGACAGATTTATTTAGGATGGGGCGTCGATTACACAAGAGTATGAATACATGAAAGATCGGAATTATTGCGCCGAAGACGGGTTTTGAGCATGTCGTGCCAGTGAGGCAAATTCGGAGGAGACACCATTTGACACGGCTCAGCAGACACTCCAGGATGCGTTGGTCATGTCCAGGCAGGTCCACCATCCGATCCGGACAGGGCCCAGATCCGGGATAAACCTCGGGATAAACAGAGAGACTAACATTAGCGTAGATGCCGCTCTTTTTATGATGTAACGAGTACATCAGGTGTTATGGGAAGTGTTCCCGGTTCCGGCTGACCTAGTTAATGCAGCCTAACAATCAGTCAATTGATCTGAATAATGAAAGTTAAAAATGTTCTGTGTGTATGCCACAGTAAAGAGATGTGTTTTTAGTCTAGATTTAAACTGACAGAGTGTGTCTGCTTCCCGAACAATGCTAGGAAGACTATTCCACAGTTTAGGAGCTAAATAGGAAAATGATCGACCGCCTGCAGTTGATTTAGATATTCTAGGTATGATCAACTGGCCAGAGTTTAGAGACCGCAATCGACGTGATGGGGTATAATGCGTTAAGAGCTCGCTTAAGTACCGGGGAGCTAAACTATTTAGTGCTTTGTAAGTAATAAGAAAGATTTTAAAATGTATGCGATGTTTAATAGGGAGCCAGTGCAGTGTTGACAGAACTGGACTAATATGATCATACTTCCTGGTTCTAGTAAGAACTCGAGCTGCTGCGGTTTGGACCAGCTGGAGTTTGTTTATTAAGCGAGCAGGGCAACCACCCAGTAGAGCATTACAATAATCTAGCCTTGAGCTCATGAACGCATGTACTAACTGTTCAGCATTTGGCATTGAAAGCATGTGCCGTAATTTAGATATATTTTTAAGATGATAGAATGCGGTTTTACAGATGCTAGAAACGTGGCTTTCAAATGAAAGATTGGTATCAAAGAGCACACCCAGGTTCCTCACTGACGGCGAGGGCTTGACAGAGCAGTCATCAAGTGTTAGACAGTATTCTCGGTTACTACTTGTGGAGCTTTTCTGTCCAATAATTAAAAATTCAGTTTTATCTGAATTAAGTTGCAGAAAATTACTATTCATCCAATTTTTTATATCAGCTATGCATTCTGTTAATCTTGTGAATTGTTAGGTTTCATCCGGGCGTGAGGAAATATAGAGCTGAGTATCGTCAGCATAACAATGAAAACTAACGCCATGTTTCCTAATGATATCTCCCAGTGGTAGCATATACAGGGAGAAAAGCAACGGTCCTAACACTGAGCCTTGCGGTACCCCATACTGAACTTGTGATCGGTGTGACATCTCTTCATTTACTGCTACAAACTGATAACGGTCAGATAAGTATGATTTAAACCATGCCAAAGCAGTTCCACTAACGCCAACATAATTTTCGATTCTATTCAGAAGAATATTGTGATCGATAGTATCAAATGCAGCGCTAAGATCGAGTAACACTAATAGAGAGATACAACCACGATCAGATGATAAGAGTAAATCATTTGTAACTCTAATTAGAGCAGTCTCAGTGCTATGATACGGTCTAAATCCTGACTGGAAATCCTCACATATACCATTTCTTTCTAAATAGGAACATAATTGTGAAGACACGGCCTTTTCTAGTATTTTTGATAGAAACGGTAGATTCGAGATTGGCCTGTAATTGACTAATTCTTTAGGATCAAGTTGTGTTTTTTTAATAAGTGGTTTAATTATAGCCAACTTAAAAGTTTTCGGTACATATCCTAATGTCAAAGATGAATTAATGATATTAAGCAGAGGATCTATGACCTCTGGAAGTATCTCTTTTAATAGCCTAGTCGGTATAGGGTCAAGCATACATGTTGTTGATTTTGATGATTTTACAAGTTTAGCCAGTTCTTCTCCTCCTATAGCAGTGAATGAGTGTAATTTTTCCTCAGTGACACTACAATGCTCTGTCTGAAGTGATACTGTAATAGACGGCTGCATGGTTATAATTTTATTCCTAATATTATCAATCTTACTAGTAAAGAAGTTCATAAAGTCATTACTGCTGTGTTGTTTACAAACATCAGAAGCTGAAGCTTTATTTTTTGATAATTTAGCCACTGTATCGAATAAATACTTAGGGTTGTGTTTGTTTTCTTCTAAAAGAGTTGAGAAATAAGCAGATCTAGCAGTTTTTATGGCCTTTCTGTATGCAATCATGCTCTCTTTCCACAAATTGCGAAAAACCTCTAGTTTTGTTTTCTTCCAGCTGCGCTCCATTTTTCTGGCTGCTGTTTTAAGGGCCCGAGTGTGCTCGTTGTACCACGGCGTTGGATTATTTGCTTTAATCTTCTTTAAGCGCCGGGGAGCAACTATGTCTAAAGTGCTAGTAAAGAGAGAGTCAATAGTTTCTGTTGCAGCATCAAGTTCCTCTTGGCTATCTGTAATGCTGAGGAGATGGAACTGATGAGGAAGATTATGGACAAAGCAATCTTTAGTCGCAGCGGTTATCGTCCTGCCATATTTGAAGCGAGGGGATGGCTTTGCAGCCTTAGGTAAATTAAGTATACATGATATTAGGTAATGATCTGAGATGTCATCGCTCTGCTGCAGAATTTTAACAGTATCAACATTTATTCCATGTGACATTATTAGATCTAAAGTATGATTAAGGCGATGAGTGGCTCCCGATACGTGTTGTCTAACTCCAATAGAGTTTAGAATGTCTCTAAATGCCAATCCCAATGCGTCTTTTTCATTGTCTACGTGGATATTAAAATCACCAACAATTAGTACTTTATCTACAGCTAATACTAACTCCGATACAAAACCAGCAAATTCTCTGATAAAGTCTGTATTGTGCCCTGGTGGCCTGTATACAGTAGCCAACACAAATGTCAGACGGGATTTATCATTTACACTACACAGCGTTACAAAAAGCACCAAAACTTCAAAGGAATTATATTTGAAACTAGACCTCTGAGTAGTACTGAAAATATTATTATAAATTACAGCCACACCTCCCCCTTTACCTTTCAGACGTGGCTCATGTTTGTAACAATAATCTCGGGGGGTGCACTCATTTAAAGTAATGTAATCGTCAGGTTTTAGCCAGGTTTCTGTCAAACACAGCACATCTAAGTTATGATCTATAATCATATCATTGACAATAAGCGTTTTTGGCGAAAGGGATCGAATATTCAGCAACCCAAGCTTTATCAATTGTTCATCCGTATTATATCTGTTGTTTATTTGTTGGACATCAATTAAATTTTTACTGTTGAATGGTTTTGATGGTTTTTTGTATTTACTAATTCGGGGAACAGACACAGTCTCTATGTGATAATATCTAGGTGAAAGAGTCTCTAAACACACACACATACGAGTCCATATTAAACCCTGAGGCTCGTGGAGACACACTGATGTCTGAAGACACGAAACGATCGCTTTCTGCCAGAAACACAACAGTATTTGTGTTATTTTACCTCATATCAGACGAATCTCATCTAGTGTTCCCAGCGCCATAACTTCTGCTGGAGAAGGTCAAAATATCAGCGCGATCATAGATATATTTACACTAATGAGGGCTCTATGTAAATATGTCTATGACCACTCTGGTATTTTGACCTCACTCACCGGAAGTAATGCCTCTGGGAACACTAGATGAGATTCGTCTGATATGAGGTAAAATAACACAAATACTGTTGTGTTTCTGGCAGAAAGCGATCGGTTCGTGTCTTAAGACATCATTGGGCGTGTTTACATGCACACCAGTGAGCTGATCATTTACAAATATCATCTTATTAATAACCAGTTTTCCCCGTTTACATGCACACCAGTAAACTGACAACGCCAGTGAACCGTGTTTACATGACAGCAGGGGGCGGCAGTGGCTCAGTGGTTCATGTAGGTTGTCTACGAACCAGAAGGTTGGTGGTTCGATCCCCGGTTCCACCTGACCAAGTGTCGAAGTGTCCATGAGCAAGACACCTAACCCCAGCTGCTCCTGACGA
>NC_090182.1:1282500-1287500 GCF_024679245.1 Pseudorasbora parva
GCGGCGTGTGTCTTCTGCTGTTAGATCAGCATTGACTCTTTCCCCGGCAAACACAGAATTTTCCGGTATTTGTGTGAAAACTCTTCCTGGACAAAAACTTAATTTTTCCGGGTTTAAAAAAAAAGTTTTTTTTATGAAACTTACCCATATTCAAGTGGTGATAAAGAATGAAGGCATGAAGCTGGAATAAAACGTTTTTTGTTTGTTTGTTTGTCTGTTTGTTTAAAAGAAGAGGTTCAGCTTTTTTTTCTTTTTTTTTTGATATATTGCATGCTCAGATTTTCATGAAACTAAATATTCCATGGGCTATTACATTTGTGAAAATGGTCAAACCCTGGCGGTGCCTGGCCACTTTTTTTTAAAAAGCTGGCGGGGAAAGAGTTAAAGAACTGATTAAAGAACAGATTACAATTATATCAGATTTTTACTTATTTTAAATAAACACAAAAAACGGGGATGAAAAATGAACTTAAGTAAGAAATGTGCGTTTGCTATGGTTAACCGCAATGATAAAGATCTCGCTGTCGTATGTGTCATGTGACTAATGGCAGGAAGTGGCTCTGATGTCACCTGACCACACATCATCAGTCTGTGGCATCGCCATGGAAACACACACACCTGTTTCGTCTGGCGAGTTAGGAGCCAGTGTGGCGTAATTAAACCCTTCTCAATCTAACGACTAAACATGACATTATGATGAGCCAATGACCAGCTTTAGATTCCTGTCCCAGTGTGACAATTACACACACTTCCAACACAATTCTCATTATATATTAACTCAAGATGATATAGGTGAGAATCATGATTGAGAACAACATGTGTGTGTGTGTGTAGATTCAGATTGAGGGCGTTGTTTAATCGGATAAGAAAGCCGAATGAAATGTATAAAGTAATTCTACACCCCATACAATAGTCCCTCTGTAATGCGCACACACTTATGCACAATGCAAATACTCATGACTTTCTAACATTTCCCCAGAAGGATATAACTTGAAT
The DNA here is from genome assembly GCF_024679245.1 of Pseudorasbora parva. Classification (NCBI taxonomy): domain Eukaryota; kingdom Metazoa; phylum Chordata; class Actinopteri; order Cypriniformes; family Gobionidae; genus Pseudorasbora; species Pseudorasbora parva. The sequence goes on from NC_090182.1 coordinate 1,283,497, forward strand.
ATGCTTTGCATAAGGGAAACGTGTCTCAAACGCATGAAACAACACGTGCGTCTTCAAGGGCAAGTCTCTTTAAGCGCTGGCTGATGATGATTTGACTTTAGTGAGTGTGTAGTGTCGCTGAGCTTAATCAACATCTGCAAAGTTACGCCGCTCAGAGTTCAGAGCAAAGCGAGATATTTTCTTCTACAGATATTTCTCTTTAAGGACTACAACACACGGCCGGACGGGACTACAACCAGTTAGTGACATCATAACCCTAACATTTGCATAACCCCACCCCCGGGAACGTGGAGATGTAGTCGAGCACATTTGGGAGTCGCTTATTGATGCGATACGAACACGAATGCAATAGCATGTCATAACGCAAGACGACAGGATGAGTTATAACCATAATTAAACTAAACTATCCCTGTTCTCTCTTCATCAGCAGATATTCTCTGGCTTATCTCACAACGGTTTTGAGATTATCATGAAAGAATATGCTAATCAATGACTGAAGATCGTTAACTCATAAACTCATCCTCTCCCTTCAGAAATGTCCTCTCTTCTTCTGGAGTCTCTCCATCATTGTCAGACTCCGGTTTGATTATAAAAGGCTGAACAATTTCTGATATCATCAGTGTGTGAGTGTGTGTGTGTGTGAGGTAATCTGAGCTGCTAACATGAGCTCTATAAGCTCCGCCCTCTTCCTGAAAGGGGCGGGAACAGCAGCTCATTTACATTTAAAGGGACACACACAAAAACAGTGCGTTTTTGCTTCAAAAAGTGAATTTTTTTTACATGTTATCATGATCTGTGGGGTATTTTGAGCTAAAACTTCACACACACACACACACACACACACACACACACACTCATACAGAGACTTATTTTACAGGGAATATCTCGGAAGAGTTAATCTCAGCTTGACCCGCCTTACCCATAAACCATAAGATAGTATTGGACTGATTTGATAGTGATTTAATGAGACTGATAAGATAGTGATTTGAAGGCTTCATTAGCCTCAGGGCCGGGCTGGGCTGGGCTAATAGCCCCTGATAACCTGTAGGCTGGGCTAATAGCCTCTGATAACCTGTAGGCTGGGCTAATAGGCTCTGATAACCTGTAGGCTGGGCTAATAGCCTCTGATAACCTGTAGGCTGGGCTAATAGCCTCTGATAACCTGTAGGCTGGGCTAATAGCCTCTGATAACCTGTAGGCTGGGCTAATAGCCTCTGATAACCTGTAGGCTGGGCTAATAGCCTCTGATAACCTGTAGGCTGGGCTAATAGCCTCTGATAACCTGTAGGCTGGGCTAATAGCCTCTGATAACCTGTAGGCTGGGCTAATAGCCTCTGATAACCTGAAGGCTGGGCTAATAGCCTCTGATAACCTGTAGGCTGGGCTAATAGCCTCTGATAACCTGTAGGCTGGGCTAATAGCCTCTGATAACCTGTAGGCCGGGCTAATAGCCTCTGATAACCTGTAGGCCGGGCTAATAGCCTCTGATAACCTGTAGGCTGGGCTAATAGCCTCTGATAACCTGTAGGCTGGGCTAATAGCCTCTGATAACCTGTAGGCTGGGCTAATAGCCTCTGATAACCTGAAGGCTGGGCTAATAGCCTCTGATAACCTGAAGGCTGGGCTAATAGCCTCTGATAACCTGTAGGCTGGGCTAATAGCCTCTGATAACCTGAAGGCTGGGCTAATAGCCTCTGATAACCTGTAGGCTGGGCTAATAGCCTCTGATAACCTGTAGGCTGGGCTAATAGCCTCTGATAACCTTAAGGCTGGGCTAATAGCCTCTGATAACCTGTAGGCCGGGCTAATAGCCTCTGATAACCTGTAGGCTGGGCTAATAGCCTCTGATAACCTGTAGGCTGGGCTAATAGCCTCTGATAACCTGTAGGCTGGGCTAATAGCCTCTGATAACCTGTAGGCTGGGCTAATAGCCTCTGATAACCTGTAGGCTGGGCTAATAGCCTCTGATAACCTGTAGGCTGGGCTAATAGCCTCTGATAACCTGTAGGCTGGGCTAATAGCCTCTGATAACCTGTAGGCTGGGCTAATAGCCTCTGATAACCTGTAGGCTGGGCTAATAGCCTCTGATAACCTGTAGGCTGGGCTAATAGCCTCTGATAACCTGAAGGCTGGGCTAATAGCCTCTGATAACCTGTAGGCTGGGCTAATAGCCTCTGATAACCTGTAGGCTGGGCTAATAGCCTCTGATAACCTGTAGGCTGGGCTAATAGCCTCTGATAACCTGTAGGCTGGGCTAATAGCCTCTGATAACCTGAAGGCTGGGCTAATAGCCTCTGATAACCTGTAGGCTGGGCTAATAGCCTCTGATAACCTGTAGGCTGGGCTAATAGCCTCTGATAACCTGTAGCACTGATCCCAAAACCAGCTTCACTAAACCTTTCTGGAACAACCTCACACACACCCATCATCTTACCAACTAACGGAAGTTTTAAAACTAAAAAAAAATTTAAGTCGATAGATTAATCAATTAATTGATAAATTAGTTGTTAGTTTAATCGATTAACCGATAAATTAGTCTGTAGATCCATCAATAAAATAGGCAATAGACTCCCCGATTAATCGATGGACTAGTTGATAGACTAAAAAATTCATCAAATTAGTTGAAAGATTAATCAATAAATCAATACATTTTTTGGGTAGATTAATCGGCTAATCGATAAATGAATCGATAAATCAACCGACAGATAAAGCGATAAATGAGTCGCTAGATTAATCGGCTAAGCGGTACATTTAGCCGGTAGATTAATTGGCTAATTAATAAATTAATCAGTAAATTAGCCAGTAGATTAAACGATAAAAGTAGTAGATTAATCGGCTAATTGATCAATTTAATCGGTAGATTAACCATTAAAGTATTTGATAGATTAATCGATCAATAAATACATTTAGTGGGTAGATTAATCGGCTAATCAATAAATGAATCGATAAATCAACCGACAGATAAAGCGATAAATTTGTCAATAGGTTAACTGATCAACCAACAAAATAGTCAATAGATTAATCGGCCAAACGCTAAATTTAGTCTGTAGATTAATCGGCTAATCGCTAAATTAATCGATAAATTAGCAGATATTGATAGATTAATTGATAGATTAATCGATCAATAAATACATTTTGTGGATGGATTAATCATCTAATCAATAAATGAATGATAGATTAATCGGATAAGTAATACATTAGTTGATGGATTAACTGATTAACCTTTAAATTAGTTGATGGATTAATCGATATTAAAACCCTCCCCGATGAATTCATATGTGCATGAGTGTCTGAAGCTAAATAAATGTGTCCTCCCCATGAAGTGGTGTCTCTGTTATTGAACACAAGAGAGAAGACACACACATTCAGGCGCTGTGTGTTTGTAGTCAAACGTTTAGAAAGAACGATCATTTCCACACATTTTCCAGCAAAACTAAACCCTGAGCAGCTTTAGCTCTCTCAGTCCCAATGCAGTCAGAGACAGAGGCAGCTCCCGGAAAAACACTTTATTTTATGACATGTGGAGCTAAATATGGATATGGTATAAAGAGACGAGACGCACTGATGTTTCTCTAGTGTGTGAGGACACTATAGTTCATTTCTGATGTGAGGAGAGCAAAATAAAGTCAGCTGTGACGTATTATAACCAAAAACTCTTCATACAGTGACTACCAGCAAACATGATTCACACACTCTGAGCTGAGTGTGTTCTGCTGTCTGTGGTCATTGGTCTTTGGTCTTTGGTCAGTGGTCTTTGGTCATTGACCTTTGGTCTTTGGTCATTGACCTTTGGTCTTTGGTCATTGACCTTTGGTCTTTGGTCATTGACCTTTGGTCTTTGGTCATTGACCTTTGGTCTTTGGTCAGTGGTCTTTGGTCAGTGGTCTTTGGTCATTGACCTTTGGTCTTTGGTCATTGACCTTTGGTCTTTGGTCATTGACCTTTGGTCTTTGGTCATTGACCTTTGGTCAGTGGTCTTTGGTCAGTGGTCTTTGGTCATTGAC
>NC_090182.1:1290000-1297500 GCF_024679245.1 Pseudorasbora parva
GAACTCAAGCGTGGGGCCGTGATAGGCTGACACCTGTGCAATAAGTCCATTCCTGACATTTCCTCACTACTAAATATTCCACGCTCAACTGTTAGTGGGATTAGAACAAAGAGGAAGCCATTGGGGACAACAGCAACTCAGACACGAAGTCATAGGCCTGGTTCAGGTCACGGTTTTATGGTCAAGGTTTTTCAACCCTCTCAGAACTGCCGCGCTCTCTGAGAGACACACTCGAAGCACACACACACACACACACACACACACACACACACACACACACACACAATCACACACCCACAGATGAAAAGCCTCACAATCAGCTTGTGAGTACCAAATTGAGTCCTTATCATGGCTAATAATGCATCGAATACACACAAATGTCGCCATCCTGACTATTTTCACGTTAACACAGTCGGTTTGGTCGAGATAGTCAGATGTGTATCAGTGTATTAGACCCGTGCGTTCGCTCTTAAAGTGACAGTAGCCTAATATTCCTGCTGCCGTCTCTATTATAACATTAGTCAAACATCACTCACTGCTCTCGACAGAATAACTTTAGTAGCTCTAACTGTAAGGATTCATCTGTGTTTAATTTATTCGGGGAAGATTATCCGGTGTCATTTTACATTTGAATCCATTTTAATTTTCTGTAGTATTTCTCACCTGATACTTCTGTGTGATATTCTAATCTAATCCATCACGCTGTGATAACACACACGCTGTACATGTGTCGTGGTGTGTATAAAGCGCACGCTCCGAGTGTGTGTGTGTGTCTGTCAGCAGTGATGGAGTGTAAGGATCGTCAGTCATCAGTAGATTATCTCACTCTATGGGGTATTATATGTTCCTCTCCGCCCCTTCTCAAGTGTGGATTGGATTGCATTTGTGTGGAGCGGTGTAATTTCAGATTACACAAGGGCTTTCGACTCTGATGGCATTACGGTGTGTGTGTGTGTGTGTGTTGTGCGCTGAGAGTGGGCATCTCTCCCAGAAAAAGCCTGCCTGCTCAGGATTATCCCGCAAAGCATAAATCCTCGCGATTCTTCATTTTCTGGAGTGTGTTGAGAGCGAAGACAGACAGCAGTAAGTGGGCAGTCTCATTTCTGCGTGATGTGTGTCTCTCTGTGCTGGTAAGATGCTCTGAGGATGATATTGATAAGCTCAACCAACAGCGCGAGACCAGGACCGGCTGTGACGTTACTAACTGTACTGTATTCTCTTTGGTGATGGTAGAGTTACACACGGCACCTTTATCTGTTCATTCTGAGATATTTACTGCTCTTATAACCGCACATAAAGTTAAGATGAGTCAGTGACAGGAAGAATACTTTACTAATGTCAATCAGCCACCGAACATTCATTCATTCATTCATTCATTCATTCATTCATTCATTCATTCATTCATTCATTCATTCATTCATCCATCATCCATCCATCCATTCATTCATTCTTTCATTCATTCATTCATTCATCCATCCATCCATCCATCCATCATCCATCCATCCATCCATCCATTCATTCATTCAATTTATTTTTTATTAGTTTATTTATTTATATTTGTTCGTTCGTTTGTTTGTTTGTTTTAATTGATTAAAAAGTATGCATTTATTTATGCATATTTATTTTAAAAATATTTTGTATATAAACGTATCTATATTAAGTATCTATAGTATCTATATTTTGATAAATACATTATTTAATATGTATTTAAATAGGTTGATAAATAAATAAAAAACTTTTATTTTATATATTTGTATAATTTATTTACTATTTAAAAATTTCAGATGAATTATAATCATGTATTTAAAATATTATAATAAATAAATGATTTAATATTTATTTTAATGTTAATAAAAAAAAAAATCAATATTCTGATTAATGTTTATTTATTTTTTACATTTATTTTAATTATTTATTAAATAATTCTTAAATTATTTTATATTTATTTTAAATATATTGATAAATGATATACTATTTTTTTTAAATATGTTAATAAATCAATTGTTTATTAGTTATTTTAAATATTCAGATTAATTATAATTATGTATTTGAAATTTTATAATAAATACATGATTTTATATTTATTTTAAATATGTTAATAAATACATTTTTTATATTAAATATTCTGATAGTTTTTAATTATTAAAACACATTTAAATAATAAATATTGTATGTTTGTATTTTAATTATTTATTAAATAATTCCTAAAATATTTAATATTTATTTTAAATATATTGATAAATTATTTAATATTTATTTTAAATATGTTAATAAATCAATTGTGTTTTTTACATATTCAGATTAATTATAATTATGTATTTAAAATATTAATAAATAAATGATTTTATATTTATGTTAATAAAAAAATCTTTTTAAATATTCCTTAAATATATGGATAAATTATTTTTTAAATATTTCTTAAAATATAATAATTATAATTAGTAGATGTATCTGTATTTACCTATTCTATATATATAGGAAAAATGGGCCAAGATAATTTGCGGCCTCGTTATCATCCTAATGCTTGCCGTTCTTCTCCCAGCAGCGTGATATTAAACACACTGAGCATTACATGTTTTTAAAGAGGAATCTGAAGGCGAGTGTTTGGGACTATATTTCTTCCATGGTGTGTTTTGTGTGTGAAAGTGTGTGTTTGATCTGTGTTGGCCCGTTAGGAAAGGTCATGACCCCAGACATGAGCAATCGAGTCTCTTCTTTAAATGTCTGACCGGCGGGTTAATGGACACCAGCTTCTGTTCTCTCCTGTTGAAGAACAGCAGCGTTCACATGTAAACGAGTGCAGCCTCGGCCCTTTAAAGGCCACAGTGAGCAGGACTGGATTATATCCGCTCGTTTCTTACACCTGTCAGCCTTATTACCGCCTGAAGAACGAGCCCTATAACTGCAGGCCTGTGAGAAACCTGCTGCTGAATTACGGCCGTGTGTTCACTGGTGCATAACATAAGTCTGGAAAACTGAACGCTGTTATAATAAATGAAGAAGTGTTGAGGAATAGCTCAACGGCCTCTGCTAATGTTGTCCTCTCTCTCTCTCTCTCTCTCTCTCTCTCTCTCTCTCGTTCTCTCTCTCCTGATTTTAGGTAATGTGGTGGACATTTACCAGCGTGAATTCCTGGCTCTGAGAGACCGTCTGCATTCGGCAGAGCAGGAGAACCTGAAGCGCTCCAAAGAGCTCAACCTGGTTTTGGACGAGATCAAGCGAGCCATCGCCGAAAAGCAAGCTCTGCGGGACATCAACCGCACCTGGAGCAGCCTTTCAGGTCAGAGGACCAATCACAATATTTTATATTTAGTCCGAGAGCGTATGCAAGTGAATGCACACTATACTGTCCATGTCCAGAAAGGGAATAAAAACATCATCACAGTAGTCCATATGAGACATCAGTGGGTTAATTAGAGTCTCTTGAAGCATCCAAAATACATTTGGGTCCAAAAATAACCACAGGTGGCGATCCGAATCATGAATCAATTCACTGACTCATAACCGTTTGAATCTTTATTTGAGGATTGAACACAAACGCGGAAGAGAAGCCAATGCTGAATAAAGTCGTAGTTTTTGTTATTTTTGGACCCAAATGTATTTTGGATGCTTCCAGAGACTCTAATTAACCCACTGATGTCTCATATGGACTACTGTGATGATGTTTTTATTCCCTTTCTGGACATGGACAGTATAGTGTGCATACACTTGCATACGCTCTCGGACTAAATATAAAATATCTTAAACTGTGTGTGAAGATGAGCGGAGGTCTTACGGGTGTGGAGCGACATTAGGGAGAGGAGTTAATGACAGACATTTCATTTTTGGCTGAACTATTAAAGTCAACTAGTCTGTTAATTCACCATTTGGAAGATATAAAAAATGTGCATATAAATCATGTACAGTAGGCTTTATATGATTAATAAATGTTACTCCAGTAGCCACAAAGCTAGTTATGTGGTAATAGTTTGAATCAGTCGACCATGATCATGTCGTCTCTTTCAGATGAGACCAAGCTGAAGCTGTGGAACGTGACCAACAGTAAGAATGTGCTTCAGCTGCCGAGCATCTTCCACCATCTGCCTCACCTGCTGGCCAAGGAGAGCAGCCTCCAGCCGGCCGTGCATATTGGACAGGGCCGCACCGGAGGTCAGTGTTAAAGCAATCCTGCCTCCAGCTTTATATTGGGTTAGGCCAGTCTAGATATATAGATTGCACACAGAATATGTCATTACCCACCCTGCTTGACACTAACCACAGAGCAGCTCATCCAAGCCTTACATCACCAAGAGCAATGCAGAGCGTGGGATGCAGTGGAGTAAAGCAGCCGCCACTGGACTCTAGAGCAGTGAGACGTGTTCTCTGAGCGACCAATCACGCTTCAGTCTGACAATCACATGGACGAGTCTGGGTTTAGCCGTCGCCAGGAGAACGGGACTCGCCTGACTGCATTGTGGCAAGTGTAAAGTTTGGTGGAGGGGGGATTATGGGGTGGGGTTGTTTTTCAGGGCGTGGCCCCTTAGTTCCAGTGAAAGGAACTCTTAATGCTTCACCAAGACATTTTGGACAATTTCCCGCTCCTGACTTTGTGGGATCAGTTTGTGGACAGCCCCTTCCTGTCCCAGCATGACTGCGCTCCAGTGCACAAAGCGTCGCTCCATAAAGACATGGATGAGGAGTTTGGTGTGGAGGAACTGGACTGGCCTGCACAGAGTCCTGAGCTCAACCCGATAGAACAGCTTTGGGATGAATTAGAGCGGAGACTGAGAGCCAGGCCTTCTCGTCCAACATCAGTGCCTGACCTCACAAATGAGCTTCTAGAAGAATGGGCAAAAATCCCCATAAACACACTCCTAAACCTTGAGGAAAGCCTTCCCAGAAGAGCTGGAGCTGTTAGAGAGGGTGGGCCGACTCCAGATTAAACCCTTTTCAATGGGAAGCTCATGTGCAAGGAAGAGGAGGCATCCCAAAACGTTTGGCAGTATATAGTGGATCTAAACAGGCCTAGGAGAGCGTTTTGAAAAATATGCCCTCATAAAAAATGCAACTGAAAATAAAGTAAACGTAATTGTCTGAGTCTTTGAGTCCTCTTAGCCCATATCTGCCAAACGCTCATTATATCATCACTCATGAGGAGAGGCAGTGCAAAGCTCATATTTCTGCCTGTCCTGTCCTGGCTCTCGGCCCGGCGGTGCCTGCGCTTCTGATTGGACGATCTCCAGCGGTGCCTGCGCTTCTGATTGGACGTTCTCCAGCGGTGCCTGGGCTTCTGATTGGACGTTCTCCAGCTGTCCAACACAGCCTCGACCCGCTCTCCACCCGGCCTTAATTAAGATTGAGCTCTTAGAAATGCAAATGCACTGTCTGGTTTGTGTGTGTGTGTGTGTGTCGGCCAAATGTCCCCACGATGTAATATAAACCTGAGATCAAATGCAGAATGTTTCCTGTGATGGGTAAGTTCAGGGGCTGTGTGTGTTTGTGTGTGTTTGTGTGTGTTTGTGTGTGTGTGTGATGGGTAGGTTTAGGGTGTGTGTGTGTGTGTGTGTGTGTGTGTGTGTGTGTGTGTGTGTGTGATGGGTAGGTTTTAAGGTGTGTGTGTGTGTTTGTGAACGGTACAGTATGTTTTATTCTCTCTCTCTCTCTCTCTCTCTCTCTCTCTCTCTCTCTCTCTCTCTCTCTCTCTCTCTCTCTCTCTCTCTCTCTCTCTCTCTCTCTCTCTCTCTCTAGTGTCGATAGTGATGGGTGTGCCGAGTGTGAAGAGAGAAGTGCACACCTATCTGACGGACACACTGAGCTCGCTGATGTCCGAGCTGAGTCCGGCCGAGATGGAGGACTGCGTCATTGTCGTCTTCATTGCGGAGGTAACAAACATTCATGGATCCTTCATTTAGGGGTGTGGTCCTGGTCAAGACAATCTCCTGAACTCCAAACTGAACGTCAGAATGGGAAAGAAAGGCGATTTAACATTCAGATGGTGGAGTCAGAATTTGGCGTAAACAGAATGAGAACATGGATCCATCATGCCTTGTTCCCACTGTGCAGGCTGGTGGTGGTGGTGTAATGGTGTGGGGGATGTTTTCTTGGCACACTTTAGGCCCCTTAGTGCCAATTGGGCATCGTTTAAATGCCACGGCCTACCTGAGCATTGTTTCTGACCATGTCCATCCCTTTATGACCACCATGTCCCCATCCTCTGATGGCTACTTCCAGCAGGATAATGCACCATGTCACAAAGCTCCAATCATTTCAGATTGGTTTCTTGAACATGCCAATGAGTTGACTGTACTAAAATGGCCGCCACAGTCCCCAGATCTCAACCCAATAGAGCATCTTTGGGATGTGGTGGAACGGGAGCTTCGTGCCCTGGATGTGCATCCCACAAATCTCCATCAACTGCAAGATGCTCTCCTATCAATATGGGCCGACATATCTAAAGAATGCTTTCAGCAGCTTGTTGATCAATGCCACGGAGAATTAAGGCAGTTCTGAAGGAGAAAGGGTCAAACACAGGATTAGTGTGTGCTCCTAATAATCCTTTAGGGGAGTGTATATAAGTCTCTTAATGAGTGAGTCACTGAATCGTTCATTGATTGATTCATTCAAAATGCTGATTCATTAGTTATATAAAAACATCTCCAAATGAGTGAGTCGTCGAATCATTGATCGACCAATTTGTTCAAAATGCTGATTCATTCAGTATATAAATAAGTGTCTGTATGAGTGAGTCACTGAATCATTCACTCAGTAATGAAACGCCACTGCTGTGACACTCAACAGTGTATTCTGCTTTGACTTTACCTGGTTTTGCCCAGCCAAAGATTTCCAAAAAAACGTCAAATAAATATAACCAGGGTCCAATATTGTGTGTATAATGCTATTAACGTGTTTACTGTTGTAAAAGCAGCATCACGCGTGCGGTGGCATTGCTTAAACCGCAGCATTATATAATAGGATAGTTATCATCTGATATATGAGTCTCTTAACATAGCAGTAGTGTAATTGTGTTGAATGGTGAGCCACTAAACGGGCATCTTTCCTGTAGTTGGTCTGCTTTATAACTGGTGGCGTCTGAAGATCTGCGGAGGAATCTACTGACTGTGCTAAAGGCTCAGCACTCATTTACATAATGACCAACACAATTGATTACATTAAAAATAATGTGCCTTGGCAAACGATATGTTTGGATAATGCTGTTCCAGATGAATGAAGACGGCTGGAGGATGCTCTCTCTGCGGTTCCACTGCAGGCCAAGCTCTACACGGGTTAAGACATGCTTTATATGGGGTTAAATAAAGGCACACACACCAGAGCAAACCTCAGTAAATCACCGTGCAGGATTAATGTAAACACTCTCCTGCCATCACACACACACACACACACACACAGATGCAGTCTCAGGAATAACCCTGTGTTTCCAGCACTCGTTTCTCTCTGTATCTCACGGACATTCTGCCCTAGACGCGCTTTACACCGCTGAGTGTGTTTGAGCCAGCTCACATT
>NC_090182.1:1302500-1320000 GCF_024679245.1 Pseudorasbora parva
TAGGAGAGTGTTCTCCATCAGCTCACGGTGTTAAAGGGGCTTCTGGTTGGAGAATCACCCTACGGTCGTAATAACTAAATGTGTTACTGTTAAACAAAAGTGTTGGGTTACGGTACATTTGCGTTACTTGTTCTCACCTGGACTTGTTTCGTTTTTATGACTAAATATTTCTATTGTTGGCCGAATGTAAAGACCCTTCACACCAACATTTGAATAATAATCCTCAGGCTGAAGGAAATGCAGATTAATGTGTGCAGTAATTTCACCAATAAACACACACCACTCAAAGGTCAGCAGCAAATCATTGGTCAATAAAGGGAGATTAAATACATAAAAATGTCCGATTTATTTAATACATGTAATTATTTGTATTCCTCTGTTTGACTGACCAGTGGCAGATGAACGAGAGTTCAGGAAACCACACACTTCCACACGTCACCTCTAAAGGAACTAGTAAATCAGAAGCAAATGTACTTCTGCATTGTACCTTCCAAAAAACTCCAGTGTCCGCATCGACGGCGGTCCTCGGCGGCTCGTGATTATATTATGCTGGAGGGATTGTCAGCAAATATTTTAAGTTTTACTCTGATCCTCACACAACACACACTTTGTTTGAGCTTCATATTTTAAACTCAGTGGTTCTGTCGCAGTTTAGTGTTTGTGTGTGTGTGTGCGTGAGTGAGTGAATGTGCGTGCGTGTGAAAGTTTGTGTGTGCATGAGTGTGCACGCGTGTGTGTGTGTGGCTTTATGAACCGTATGCTTTTATGTGTGCAGGTGGAGAACGAAGCAGAACCTGGATTACTGCTTCCTGATGATGTACGCCCAGACTAAAGGAACCTATTACGTGCAGGTAAGTCTCAAACCGAGCGATTATGGGGTGTGTGTGAAGTGAGCTGGCTCCAGGAGGACTGGCATATACAGGTGCTGGTCATATAATTAGAATATTATCAAAAAGGATGGCTGTTCTCAGAGCTCTGTGTCCAACACATTAATAGAGAGGCGAGGGAAGGAAAAGATGAGCTAGAAAAAAAGTGTACAAGCAATAGAGATAACCGCACCCTGGAGAGGAGTGTGAAACAAAACCCATTCAAAAATGAGGAGGAGATTCACCAAGAGTGGACTGCAGCTGGAGTCAGTGCTTTAAGAACCGCTGCGCACAGACGTATGCAGGACAGGTTTCAGCTTCACATTGCTTGAGTCAAGCCACTCTTGAACGTCAGACCGCGTCAGAAGCCTCTCATCTGGGCTAAAGACTAAAAGGGCTGCTGAGTGGTCCACAGTTACGTTCTCTGATGAGAGTAAATTTGGCATTTCCTTTGGAGATCAGGGTCCCAGAGTCTGGAGGAAGAGCGGAGAGGCACACAATCCACGCTGCTAAGGACCATGGTATCCCTGTTCTTAAATGGCCAGCAAACTCACCTGACCTTAACCCCAATAGGAGATCTCTGGAGTATTGTGAAGAGGAAGAGGCGATATGCCAGACCCAAGAAGAAGAGCTGAAGGCCTATCAGAGCAACCTGGGCTCTCATAACACCTGAGCCGAGCCACAGCCTGACCCACGCCGCATCGCTGCAGTAATTCAGGCTAAAGGAGACACAACTGAGCACTGAGTGCTGGACATGCTCAGACTTTCCAGCTGGCCAAGATTTCTAAAAATCCTTTCTTTGTATTGGCCTTAAGTAATCTAATTTTTCTGAGATACTGAATTTGGGATTTTCCTTAGTTGTCAGTTATAATCTTCAAAATTGAAAGAAATAAACATTTGAAATATATCAGTCTGTGCGTAATAAAAAAAAAATATAATATACAAGTTTCACTTTTTAAATGGAATTAGTGAAATAAATCAACCTTTTGGTGATATTCTAGTTATCTGAGCAGCAGCTGTATCGAGGCAGTGAATAAGTGGTACTGTGAGTCGGTCTGAAAGCTCCCTGATAGTTGTCCTGTATTTCTTCAACTGTAGCAAATGGAAAGCTCTTATAAAGATAAGCTGATCTTTGTGCCGCTGCTTTTGTAGCATGTTCTTTTTTTATGCGTTTAGATAAAACCAACAGAAAGTCACGCATCCTCTTCCCCCGAGTGTCGCTCACTTTAGAGCGTGTTCTTTGACACTGGAGTGTGAGACGTGGCTTTTCTTAGAAAGGAGCTGAAAGGCGCATCCACTTTGAGTTTGTTTCTCGCTCAGCTCTTCCATCACACACATTACTCTCAGCCAACATGAGCGTTTGAAGAGGAGAGAGCGCAGGGCATCACTGAACCAGGAGCTCACACACAAACGCACCGCCACCTTTGGGTGAATAAAGCAAAAGTACCGCTTTTAAACAAATGGCGATATGGACTAGTGTGTGTGAATGTTAAAGCTCAAAAGGACTGTTGAATCTGAAGTCTACACACACACACACACACACACACACACACACACATGACTTCAGAAGTGGGAATCAGGACATTTCCACCAGCAGACGAAGGCAGAAACACACACACACACACACACACACACACACACACACACACACACACACACACACACACAACTTCAGAAGTGGGAATCAGGACATTTCCAACAGCAGACGAAGGCAGAAACACACACACACACACACACACACACGACTTCAGAAGTGGGAATCAGGACATTTCCAACAGCAGACGAAGACAGAAACACACACACACACACACACACGACTTCAGAAGTGGGAATCAGGACATTTCCAACAGCAGACGAAGACAGAAACACACACACACACACACACACACACACACACACACACGACTTCAGAAGTGGGAATCAGGACATTTCCATCAGCAGACGAAGACAGAAACACACACACACACACACACACACACACACACACACACACACACACACACGACTTCAGAAGTGGGAATCAGGACATTTCCAACAGCAGACGAAGACAGAAACACACACACACACACACACACACACACACACACACGACTTCAGAAGTGGGAATCAGGACATTTCCATCAGCAGACGAAGACAGAAACACACACACACACACACACACACACACACACACGACTTCAGAAGTGGGAATCAGGACATTTCCAACAGCAGACGAAGACAGAAACACACACACACACACACACACACACACACAACTTCAGAAGTGGGAATCAGGACATTTCCATCAGCAGACGAAGACATAAACACACACACACACACACACACACGACTTCATAAGTGGGAATCAGGACATTTCCATCAGCAGACGAAGACAGAAACACACACACATACACACACACACACACACACACACACACACACGCGACTTCAGAAGTGGGAATCACGACATTTCCATCAGCAGACGAAGACAGAAACACACACACACACACACACACACACACACACACACACACACACACACACACACACACGACTTCAGAAGTGGGAATCAGGACATTTCCAACAGCAGACGAAGACAGCATAAATCACCGCCAGCTGAACACACACACCTGTTATCCGTTCACCCAATCACTCGCTCACCCTGTAGAGTATACACCCATCCCTGTCGTTATCAAGCCTCAGGGTTTCTGCTGGATGATGTATTCTTGCCTCTCCTGACCCTTTATCACTTGATTCGTGCCTGTCGGGTTCTGGATTGTTGGCCTTCTGTGCTTGTGAATAAAGCTGCCTTACCTGCACTGCATCGGTCCTGTAGTCAATACATGACAGATTACATTTCACAGTTTTTTACAGTTGCTAACACACTAAAATGACACACACAGCACGATTATTTAAACTGACACACGAGAATAAAAAACCTCCACTCGAGTCTCCTAAAGTCTAAGCACATTTTCTGCTCTAAACACATTCTGCAATTCAAAATGGCACTTTTAAAATGCTCTGAACACGGTTCTCTGCATGAGGCACAACAATCTGACATAAGGTCACACGTTTGCCATTTCAAAACACCGCCATTACAAATGACACGACATGAGCTGACTGGCCAAACACCTCACTGGTTAATGGCACACTGAAGACCACAGGCGAGCACCTTTATTTACAACAAGAAGAGGAAGAAGGAGGGGAAGAGGAAAAAAGAGGGGAAGAGGAAGAGGAACAGGAAGAAGGAGAGGAAGGGGAAGAGGAAGTAGGTGGGGAAGAGGAAGAAGGAGGGGAAGACGACGAAGAAGGGGAAGAGGAACAAGGAGAGGAAGTGGAACAGGAAGAAGGAGGGGATGAGGAAGAAGGTGGGAAAGAGAAAGAAGGAGAGGAAGGGGAACAGGAAGGAGGGGAAGGGGAAGAAGGAGGGGAAAAGGAACAGGAAGGAGAGGAAGGGGAAGAGGAAGTAGGTGGGGAAGAGGAACAGGAAGGGGAAGAGGAAGGGGATGTAGGTGGGGAAGAGGAAGGGGGAGAGGAAGGGGAAGAGGAAGAAGGAGTTGAAGGGGAAGAGAAAGTAGGTGGGGAAGAGGAAGAAGGAGGGAAGGGGAACAGGAAGAAGGAGGGGAAGAGGAAGGAAGGGGAACAGGAAGGAGAGCAGATGGAAGAGGAAGAAGGGGAACAGGAAGGAGATGAAGGAAAAGAGAAAGAAGGAGAGGAAGAGGAAAAGGAAGAAGGTGTAAAAGAGGAAGAAGGAGTGAAAGAGGAAGTAGGAGAAGTAGGGGAACAGGAAGAAGGAGGGGAAGAGGAAGAAGAAGGGGAAGAGGAAAAGGAAGAAGGTGTAAAAGAGGAAGAAGGAGGGGAAGAGGAAGTAGGAGAAGTAGGGGAACAGGAAGAAGGAGGGGAAGAGGAAGAAGAAGGGGAAGAGGAAGTAGAAGAAGAAGGGGAACAGGAAGAAGGAGGGGAAGAGGAAAAGGAGGAAGGTGTAAAAGAGGAAGAAGGAGGGGAAGAGGAAGTAGGAGAAGTAGGGGAACAGGAAGAAGGAGGGGAAGAGGAAGAAGAAGGGGAAGAGGAAGTAGAAGAAGAAGGGGAACAGGAAGAAGGAGGGGAAGATAAGTAGGAGAAGTTTGAAGTTTTGAAGTTTATAGAAGTTTATTGTCATTACAAATGTACAAGAACACTGCAACGAAATGTGTCTTTTGGAGCAAGCCTCCGGGCTGCAGCTATTTACCAGCACTGCCACACGCTCTCCAGAGGAAAAAAAATGCAGATTTTGCAAAGCATAGCATACATACATTCAAAACACAACGTAACATAACACAGCACACATGGTCATGTGATGGATTTATTAGTTTGGATTGGGTAAGGGAGGAAGAGAGGAAAGGAGGAGGCAGACGGATGGAGGGAGGGGATGGGATCGGGGTGGGAGTGTATGGTGCGAGTAAGAGTCTGAGTTTGTGTTGTGAGAATGTCAGCCATAACTTAAGATGTTTACAGTTCAGTTCTGTGGCTTGCCCTTGAAGGGAGATAAGGCAGTGCACAGGGAACGATAGCCGAACCCAGCTGTCAAGCTGACCTCCCAACCGAGAGAAAAGGAGAGAAGGTGGGGGGTGAAGGGTGAAGGGTGAAGTGAAGCAACATTTTAATCCATTTAGTTGATCTTCGGTAATTCGTCCGGATCATAATCAATCAATCAGTCACTGTTCCTCAGCGTTCCTGGCGCGCGTCCAGTTCATGGAGTGACTTGGAGATTTCGTCCAATTTCATACCCAGACCGGTCATAATCCGTAGAAGTTCACCAGTTTGTCTCCCGATGGTGTCCACTGTTGAGCTGAGATGTAACGGTTCAGTTCATTGATCTGTGTCACTCTCTGATCTGATACCTTCAGTCGGTCACCCCGAAGCACCCTATAATTTCCACAGACAGCGGCTGGGTGAATTTGCTGGCAGCTGTCTTACAAATCTTCCGATATGTCAGGGCAATCCCAAGGCCGAGAAATAGGAACCCCGCTATCAAAAATACAAATATGAATATATCCTCTGCATCCTCCACCGACAGGGCTTCCAGGCACAGGACTTGCCAGTTGTTCCAGGCGTCCCGCATGTAGCCAGCAGTGAAGGTCCCGTCCGGGCAGATGGGTTCTCCCGGTGCACCCTTCCTTTGTGGGAAAATTTTGTCAATTGCGCTGAGTGACCAGTTAATTAATTCCATTTCCAGTATTTTCAGGAGTCCAGCAGGCAGGGGGTCAGAGGGGAAAAAAAGTTAACAAGACAAAAAACAAGAGCAAACGCTGGAGCGAAGTGGTAGCAGTGGGAAAACACATCTGCCCTGTATGAGAACAGGAAGCCTGTAGAAGAAGGGGAACAGGAAGAAGAGGAAGAAGGAGAAGAAGGGGAACAGGAAGAAGAGGGAGAAGGAGAAGGGGAACAGGAAGAAGAGGGAGAAGGAGAAGGGGAACAGGAAGAGGGAGAGGAAGGGGAACAGGAAGAGGGAGAGGAAGGGGAACAGGAAGAAGGAGAAGAAGAGGAAGAGGGAGAAGAATGGGAACAGGAAGAAGGAGGGGAAGAGGAAGAAGGAGGGGAAGAGGAAGAAAGGGAAGAGGGAGAGGAAGGGGAAAAGGAAGAAGGAGAAGGAGAGAGAGGGAGAGAAAGGGGAAGAGGAACAGGAAGAAGAAGGGGAAGAGGAAGAAGGGGAACAGCAAGAGGGAGAGGAAGGGGAAGAGGGAGAGGAAGGGAAACAGGAAGAGGCAGGGGAAGAGGAAGAAGGAGAAGAAGGGAAACAGGAAGAGGCAGAGGAAGGGGAAGAGGGAGAGGAAGGGAAACAGGAAGAGGCAGGGGAAGAGGAAGAAGGAGAAGAAGGGAAACAGGAAGAGGCAGAGGAAGGGGAAGAGGGAGAGGAAGGGAAACAGGAAGAGGCAGGGGAAGAGGAAGAAGGAGAAGAAGGGGAACAGGAAGAGGCAGAGGAAGGGGAAGAGGGAGAGGAAGGGAAACAGGAAGAGGCAGGGGAAGAGGAAGAAGGAGAAGAAGGGAAACAGGAAGAGGCAGAGGAAGGGGAAGAGGGAGAGGAAGGGAAACAGGAAGAGGCAGGGGAAGAGGAAGAAGGAGAAGAAGAGGAAGAAGGAGAAGAAGGGGAACAGGAAGAGGCAGAGGAAGGGGAAGAGGGAGAGGAAGGGAAACAGGGAGAAGAAGGGGAAGAGGAAGAAGGAGAAGAAGGGAAACAGGAAGAAGGAGGGCAAGAGGAAGTGTGTTCTAGAGGACGTGTGTGAGAGGACCCAGTGTGTGTTTTACAGAGACGTGTTCTAATCTCTCTTCACTTTGTCTTCTCCCTTTGATAAACGCATCTGAACATCAGAACAGCTCATCGTTTCCCGCTCTCCACAGTGTCCTCGGCTTTAATCTGGGACGACAGAAGAATATTCACTTCTGGAGAAATGACACGCTTCACCCTTAACTCGTTTAGCCTTAGGATATCCTCAAAAAGAATTCAACTCATCAGGATTATTGTCAAAAATGCAGCTCTTCTTCATCCTTCATCAGTCTCTCTCTCTCTCTCTCTCTCTCTCTCTCTCTCTCTCTCTCTCTCTCTCTCTCTCACAGCTGGAGGATGACATTGTTGCACGGCCAAATTACTTCACCACGATGAAGAACTTCGCCCTGCAGCAGCCGTCGGAGGAGTGGATGATCCTCGAGTTCTCCCAGCTGGGCTTCATCGGTGAGTGTCGCTGTCGCTGTGTGTTAGCCTCCCCATTACACACACACACACACACACACACACGTTTGTTTTTGTGAAATGTGAGGACATTCCATAGGCGTAATGGTTTTTATACTGTACAAACCGTATTTTCTATCCCCTTACACTGCCCCTAAACCTACCCATCACACACACACACACACACACACACACACAGCCCCTAAACCTACTTATCACAGGAAACATTCTGCATTTTTACTTTCTCATAAAAACTCCTCCTGTGTGATTTATAAGCCTTTTGTAAAGTGGGGCCATGGGTAATGTCCTCATATTTCACCCTCTCCTGTAATACCTGTGTCATACCCATGGCATTATACACATTTGAGTCCTCATATGTCACAAAAACATGCGCACACACACACACACACACACACACACACACACACACTCTGTATTCCTGCCTTCCCTCTGTCAGGAGAACACACGTCAAACCTTAAAGCCTGATTAAGCTGGTAGTGTCTCCAGGGCTGGATGAAGAGTAGAGGTCACTAATGGAGGAGATATTTCACATCTTCCCACGGGATGAGAGAGGGATTCGTCCGTTCTGAAGCGCCGTTGTCATCTCTCATAAGGCTCACGTTAGTCTCCACCTGAGGAATTTCACGGAGTGACTCAATAAGATCAAACCTGTCTGTCCTGAATTTATCACACAATTACGTTTTTCTAATATATCTATTTTTCTCAAAAAACAAAACTTCACATAATTTCTAATGTCCCCTTTAGACATTAAACTAACTCTCAGTAATTTAACATCACAAACACTTAAATCAAGATGCATCGACTAGATCAGTAAAACGACACGAGAGATTTTTTCTTGTTTTGTTGAAAATAAAATCTAAATGAAGAGAGTTTCTGCTTAAAACAGGCAAAATGATCTGCCAATGGGGTGAGGAGAATAATCTGATTGAAATCTTGTTTCTTGTTTCCGTCCCAAACAGAAATAAGATTATTTTTCTCACCCCATTGGCAGATCATTTTGCCTGTTTTAAGCAAAAACTCTCTTCATTTAGATATTTTCCCCCTTTAAAAACAAGCAAAAATATCTCCTGTCGTTTCACTGATCTAGTGAATACATCTTGATTTAAGAATATTTAGATATTTGGACTGGAAACAAAAAAAAAACTTAATAAGAAGAGCATTTTTTGCAGTGTACTGCCTGTTTGGCCCAACAGGAGTGAATAATGATTAATTATTTAAATGAATCCCATTACCCAAGCCTATTGTTTTGGTACTTCAGTTCTTTATCTGTTCATCCACAAGCTTAACTTGGCCAGCTGCGTCTAAACTCTGAGTTTAATCAGTCGGGGTTCAATTAGAGGAATGAAGCTCTCCTCAATCAAACCTGCGAAGCTCCTCTTCAAATGGCAGCTGAAGTAATTGCTCTCTTCTGATCTGTGTTTGAAATGAAGGCTAATTATGCTGATGATGGTGATCAGCGCTGGCTGACGGCCTCTGGAGACGGGATGGGGAAGGGATTGATTTTAAGAGCTCGACTCAGAGAAGAGTCGGCGAGTTAGTGGAGAAAATGAAGACGGCATGAACTCAATTATATCAGAACAACACCTGACCGAGACAGGATCCCATCTTTAGCGCTTACGCCTGATGGATTGGGCCGACGTTTGATCCAAAGTGACTTAAGTTCACACCTAACGCGAATTGAGCGTCAAAATCGTGTCTACCGCGTCTACTTTTGGCCGCTAGCCTTGGCCAGGACTAGGACTTGGTCCGCAGCTAATTGGACACGCGTAGAAATCGAGCATTTGAAGCGAAACAGACGCGCGTTAAAGGCGCTCCAGGTGAAATATATTAAGCATTAACAGCCACATGTGGTTCAGCCAACACACTATCTGGATTATCTTCACTGTCTGCATTAATAAGATATAACGTTATGAAACTTCACTCTGCCCTCAGTCAAAATTATTTGAGTTTAAACCAAAATTTTGAGTTTACTGAAGTCAAAAATTTTAGTTGATACAATGAAGGAAATTTGTTCAATTGCTTCATCACACTGCTTGAAATGTGTGTTTCACTGCTTCATCACATAAAATTACCCAATGTGC
This sequence comes from Pseudorasbora parva, assembly GCF_024679245.1. NCBI lineage: Eukaryota > Metazoa > Chordata > Actinopteri > Cypriniformes > Gobionidae > Pseudorasbora > Pseudorasbora parva. The sequence continues at coordinate 1,312,154 of NC_090182.1, forward strand.
TTATGTTTTAATGAAATATAAATAAAGGTTGTCGATTCTCAAAAATGTTCATTGTATTAATTCAAATTTTTAATTTCAGTGAACTTATTTTTTAAATATTTTTTACAGTGTAGTACAGAATTATGATATAGCCTAAATATAAAGTTATGAAACTTAATTTTCCCCTTAACCCAAATCGATTTGCTCTGGAGCATGTTATAGATTAATAAACCCACAGATTGGCCGTTTGATATCCCCCAGATGAAGCTCAAACACCTGAAAACAAGAAGAAGAAAAACTAAATAAGTAGAGCATTTTCTGCTGTGAAGTTGCTTCATGTGTTTGTGTAGGCTATCTTTATCTAATATATCATGATCTGAATGCTGTCAAATGTTGCTGATGCCTGAAGCTCATGACTGTGTCAGTGGAGATCGATGTGGTGTTGGCTCGATAAGTCCATTATTAATGGATATTTTACTCATCACGAGGGCTGACGGCAAACAAAACCGCTCGTTGTTAGCAGACTAAATTTAAACCGACTGTTCTGACATCAGCCTGCTTTAGACAAACACGTCTTTGTATCTTTGTTATCAACATTTTATTATTTTTAATTCTCTTTACATTGTATGCTTTTTCTTATCCCTATTTTAATTCATTTCTATGTAAAGCACTTTGAATTGCCATTGTGTATGAAATGTGCTATATAAATAAACTTTCCTTGCCTTGCCTTGCCTTGGCTGTATGGCCTACAGTCGGCATCTATTTGCTTTCATATGGCTTGATCCAATGGACTTTAGTCATGTTCCTCCTAATGATCGGAGCAACAAATCAGCCCAAATACTGCCCAAATCTCCCCAAATACTGCCTAAATCAGCCCAAATACTGCCCAAATAAGCCCAAATACGGCACAAATCAGCCCAAATACGGCACAAACCGGCCCAAACCAGCCCAAATACGGCCCAAATATGGCCCAAATACGGCCCAAATATGGCCCAAACCAGCCCAAATATGGCCCAAAACCAGCCCAAATATGGCCCAAACCAGCCCAAATACGGCCCAAACCGGCCCAAACCAGCCCAAATACAGCCCAAACCAGCCCAAATACAGCCCAAATACGGCCCAAATCAGCCCAAATACGGCCCAAATACTGCCCAAATACTGCCCAAATACGGCCCAAATATGGCCCAAATACGGCCCAAATATGGCCCAAACCAGCCCAAATATGGCCCAAACCAGCCCAAATATGGCCCAAACCAGCCCAAATACGGCCCAAACCGGCCCAAACCAGCCCAAATACAGCCCAAATACGGCCCAAATCAGCCCAAATACTGCCCAAATACGGCCCAAATCTCCCCAAATACTGCCCAAATCTCCCCAAATACGGCCCAAATCTCCCCAAATACGGCCCAAATCTCCCCAAATACGGCCCAAATCTCCCCAAAAACTGCCCAAATCAGCCCAAATACTGCCCAAATCAGCCCAAATACGGCCCAAATCAGCCCAAATACTGCCCAAATCAGCCCAAATACTGCCCAAATCTCCCCAAATACTGCCCAAATCAGCCCAAATACGGCCCAAATCTCCCCAAATATTGCCCAAATCTCCCCAAATACGGCCCAAATCAGCCCAAATACGGCCCAAATCTCCCCAAATATTGCCCAAATGTCCCCAAATACTGCCCAAATCAGCCCAAATACGGCCCAAATCAGCCCAAATACTGCCCAAATCAGCCCAAATACTGCCCAAATCTCCCCAAATACTGCCCAAATCAGCCCAAATACGGCCCAAATCAGCCCAAATACTGCCCAAATCAGCCCAAATACGGCCCAAATCTCCCCAAATACTGCCCAAATCAGCCCAAATACGGCCCAAATCAGCCCAAATACTGCCCAAATCAGCCCAAATACTGCCCAAATCTCCCCAAATACTGCCCAAATCTCCCCAAATACTGCCCAAATCTCCCCAAATACTGCCCAAATCTCCCCAAATACGGCCCAAATCAGCCCAAATACTGCCCAAATCAGCCCAAATACTGCCCAAATCAGCCCAAATACTGCCCAAATCAGCCCAAATACGGCCCAAATCAGCCCAAATACGGCCCAAATCAGCCCAAATACTGCCCAAATCAGCCCAAATACTGCCCAAATCAGCCCAAATACTGCCCAAATCTCCCCAAATACTGCCCAAATAAGCCCAAATACGGCCCAAATCAGCCCAAATACTGCCCAAATCAGCCCAAATACTGCCCAAATCTCCCCAAATACTGCCCAAATCAGCCCAAATACGGCCCAAATCTCCCCAAATATTGCCCAAATCTCCCCAAATACGGCCCAAATCAGCCCAAATACTGCCCAAATCTCCCCAAATACGGCCCAAATCAGCCCAAATACTGCCCAAATCTCCCCAAAAACTGCCCAAATCTCCCCAAATACTGCCCAAATCAGCCCAAATACGGCCCAAATCAGCCCAAATACTGCCCAAATCAGCCCAAATACTGCCCAAATCAGCCCAAATACTGCCCAAATCTCCCCAAATACTGCCCAAATCAGCCCAAATACGGCCCAAATCTCCCCAAATATTGCCCAAATCTCCCCAAATACGGCCCAAATCTCCCCCAAAACTGCCCAAATCAGCCCAAATACTGCCCAAATCACCCCAAATACTGCCCAAATCACCCCAAATACGGCCCAAATCAGCCCAAATACGGCCCAAATCTCCCCAAATACGGCCCAAATCTCCCCAAATACTGCCCAAATCTCCCCAAATACTGCCCAAATCAGCCCAAATCAGCCCAAATACTGCCCAAATCAGCCCAAATACTGCCCAAATCAGCCCAAATACGGCCCAAATCAGCCCAAATACTGCCCAAATCAGCCCAAATACGGCCCAAATCAGCCCAAATACTGCCCAAATCTCCCCAAATACTGCCCAAATCTCCCCAAATACTGCCCAAATCAGCCCAAATACTGCCCAAATCAGCCCAAATACTGCCCAAATCTCCCCAAATACTGCCCACATCAGCTCAAATACTGCCCAAATACTGCCCAAATCAGCCCAAATCAGCCCAAATACTGCCCAAATCAGCCCAAATACTGCCCAAATCAGCCCAAATACTGCCCAAATCAGCCCAAATACTGCCCAAATCAGCCCAAATACTGCCCACATCAGCCCAAATCAGCCCAAATCAGCCCAAATACTGCCCACATCAGCCCAAATCAGCCCAAATACTGCCCAAATACTGCCCAAATCAGCCCAAATACTGCCCACATCAGCCCAAATCAGCCCAAATCAGCCCAAATACTGCCCACATCAGCCCAAATCAGCCCAAATACTGCCCAAATCAGCCCAAATACTGCCCAAATCAGCCCAAATACTGCCCAATTCAGCCCAAATACTGCCCACATCAGCCCAAATACTGCCCACATCAGCCCAAATCAGCCCAAATACTGCCCACATCAGCCCAAATCAGCCCAAATACGGCCCAAATCAGCCCAAATACTGCCCAAATCAGCCCAAATACTGCCCAAATCAGCCCAAATACTCCCCAAATCAGCCCAAATACTGCCCAAATCAGCCCAAATCAGCCCAAATACTGCCCAAATCAGCCCAAATACTCCCCAAATCAGCCCAAATACTCCCCAAATCAGCCCAAATCAGCCCAAATACTATCGAGTGAAGCGCTTCACAAACGAGCAAATGTAGGGGCGGGGCTTGAGTGTGTGTGAGGGGAACTGATTGGATGGCTGTGGTCTGCTATTGGCTGATCCCATGTGAGTGACAGGTGGCCACGCCCTCGTCATCAGAGAAGAGATGTTATTCTGACTCAGGATTATTAACACACTAATGAAGTGCAGCTGAAATATAGTATAAACTGTTGTTTGCAGACTCTTTGACCTTGAGTTTTGATTATTTTTGCAGTAATGAGTTTGGGCCTGATATGCCTGATAGCAGAGCTGACATGCCAAAGCAAAGATAAATCCCATGATGCATTTCACACTCTAGCACTGAACACCAGAGTCAGTTCTGGGTATTAACACCATCCAAGTCAGCTCATTTCTGTATTTTACACACACACACACACACACAGATACACATACACACACACACACACACACATTTCTCAAGAGTCTTTCTCTGCTCTTTTACACTAATAGGTCCCAAAGCAGCACTGAAGTTGTGATTGATGCTGCTCTCTGTCTGTATCACACACACACACACACACACACACGTTTTTACATCACATATTCAGCTACATGTGCCCTAACTCCCCATCCCTCCCTCAGCAGCACCTCTTCAGTTCTGTGATGATGAGGGCGGGGAGCCCCTGTCACTCACACGCCTCTACATTTGCTCTTGTTTGTGAAGCGATTAACTCGATGTTCAGCACAACAGAGCGTCGACTGAGTGGTTTGATCAAATCTCTGAGCTTTAGTGTTCAGTAACAGGATGGCCAACCTCAGTAAATATATAAACGCATACATCAGATGTGTTTTTGTCAGCATCATGTCTCAATATCCAGATTTAATGATCTTTCACAGAATGCTCAGACCTCTCCAGACCGTTTTAGCTCAGGGATGACAGATCCGTCTCTCTCTCACACACACACACACACACACACACACACACACACACACACACACACACACACACAGGCCCACACCAGCTGCTAATTGGAGTGTTATTGGGAAGGCAGCCATAGCGAGCTCTTCTCATATGCACGGCACCAGTAGGTCTACACTGTCTACAGTAATACGTTGACTTTACTCATAAAGCTGTGGAAACTGATTGCCTCAGAATTTAAGCAAATTAGGTCATCATTTTTGACTTGCTACTACTTTGTACACTGTAAAAAATGATATGTTCAATAAATTATGACAACATTTTAACATATGTTTTTACATTGTTTTAACTCATCAAAATAAGTTAAGAAATGTTCAGCTTGTTTTTATTAGTTATATAAGATGTAACTCTTTTTTTTTTTACAGTGTAGCGTTAACTTGTGTATTTGTAGAGGTTACCATAAAACCTGAGTACGAGTAACTCGCATATATAAGTTGGGGTTTGTAAGCAGAACTCGACATAATTCAGTCTGTGAGCTGAGGAAGTGTACTCCCAGAATGCATTGCAGCATCAATAAATTAATCACAGGGCAATCATAACTTCGTTTTATTACTTTTGGCTTTATTTTACCACTTTATTTGCTGTCTTTTGTCAGTATAACCCCAATAATGACAGCAAATGAACTTGTAATGGTCTTATTAAGTGTAAAATAATAATAATAATAATAATATTACCATTGGTGTGTTTTGATGCTGAATGTTGAAGTGTGTGTGACTCAAGCATGGTCAATTGTTGGATATTGTCAGAAATACAGAGGCATTATATCAACACAATTAGAAGTGGTGTTAAAATTAAAAATTAAAAGTGTTAGCAATAAAATGTTAAAAGATCATTAATTGGCATTACATTTTATAGGTAAATACTTGATTCTGATTGGTCAATCGCTCATTCCAGCGGTGTGTGTTATTCCCAGATAACACACACCGCTCATCCGGGTACTGCGAGTTATCTTGACCGGTTCTACTTCTGTGCTTAACGCTGGCGCCATCTTGTGGCTTAAACAGCCGTGGGTTACACTGGAAGACTTCAAGGCAGGTTTCCTTTATAACGTTTTAAATATGGATATTTTTCTGACACAAACGCATCGATTGGAATCAGACGGCTCTATTAACCCATCGGAGTCGTGTGGAGCACGTTATTTGACGGACAGCTGCATTTAATGGACTTCAGAAACAGCTCCAACTACTGCTGGGGTTAACATTAGCCTGGACTTTTTAAATATAACTCTGATTGTATTTGTCTGACAGAAGAATGTCATAAACACCTATAATGACCAAGGGGGTAATCTAGCGCTCGGAAAGCGTTCCACCCATAGGGGCTGCCATTGCTAACCAAGCCATCACCTGCTGTTAGCATCCCATTGACTCCCATTCATTTTTGAGTCACTTTGACAGTGAATAACTTTGCATCTGAGGCGTTTAAAGACTCCATTTGTCCATTGTTTATTTCTAAAGAAACACGACAATGCATAAAAGGCTCCATTACCTTGTATCTTACACTATCGCCCCGCAGAAGCTGTTTTTGTAAAAATAGGCTAACGATTGCGTCATAACCAACGCGACCTTGTCGCACAGTTGAGAAATTACCGTATAGACCTGAGGAGACGCTCGCAGGCAATCTTTTACTGTCTATGAGACAGTCGGGGGGACGTGGAGACATAAAGTCTGATAAAGTCAAGGGGGAAGAATGGGGAGAAGTCCATAGTGAGCCAAAAGCAACGGGAGAAAATATTTAAACAACGTGATTCAGCTTTCACTTTCCACAACTACTAGAAGACTCACAGCTGTCAGACAGGAGGCTCACGTCACATCTACGTCGTCAAGCTCAGTCTGAGCCGGCGCAGTTCGCTCAGCCATCAGGAAGTGAGTGCTCCTAGGTTGACTTCATTCTTTCGCCGTAGATGTCAATGGGAACGCTCCGTCCATTTCTTTTACTGTCTATGATAATGACCTGAGGGTGAGTAAATCAGAGGCTTGGGTTCATCTTTGGCTGAACTAACCCTTTCAGCATTCATTCTCAACATTTAGCAGCAATAGATAAAGGCTTAAAGCAGTCTGGAGCTGTTTTTCTCTGCGGAAGCTTTGCGTAAGAGCTAATAAAATATTTAATCTCAAGACAATATTTAGTGTCTGATTTATTTGAGACTAGTAGGCGTGTAATAAGCGGGATAATGTCAGCCGGTTGTTATCGCAGAATAAACCCCTTCAGAGTGACGCTCCGCTTCGCCTCGGGGTCCTGATCACTCTGGAGGGGTTTATTCTGAGATAACAACCGACTGGTGGACATTAGCCCTTACTTATTACTGCCCTTCGTTTGAAATGAGATAACTGTGATTTCGTGTTGCATCAATAGGAAGAGTTTACAGTAATATAAATTAAGTTCCAAGTGCCCAACCAAAGGGAACACTGATCACCATAATGGTGAGGAATTTTAGGAAATCAACATAAATTTATGAAGTCAGCTTATGTGACGCAACACGCGACAAAAAAGTGTGTGTGTGTGTGTGTGTGTGTGTGTGTGTGTGTGAGGGCCGATGTGAAGGTGAAGCAGCTCATGCTCTTGATTCAGAGATCATTTATTACACAGACTTGAATGTCTGCCAGAGTTTTCCACAAATGGAGAGCTGAAGATAATAACGTCTAAAAGCAAGAGCTGACGACTCTCTGTGCCCTCAGACATCCACACAGACTTCAGTGCTCGGCTTTAGACATGTATTCATGATGAAATATTTATTCTAATTAATTATTGATCTTAAATAATTGTGTCTGGATTGTGTGTGTGTGTGTGTGTGTGTGTGTGTGTGTGTGTGTGTGTGTGTGTGTGCTCAAATCAATACTGAAGCGCTAATGGTCAATGTTAGCCTGTGGGCGGGTCATGCACTGATGATGCTAAACCAGTTACGGACACCACACACACACACACACACACACACACACACACACACACGTGTCTAACCATTGAGCCATGAGCTATCACCAACATTCATCATGATTTACTGTAGTGACACCACATGAGATTGTGGAAGAAAGTCTTTTTTTAACGTTCTTCACCTCAAAGCTTCTGCGAGTGACACTCCAGCACTTCTCCAGCACTTCACAGCTCTACAGAGGATCCATGTTAATGTTCTCTTTAATGAGATGATTTGTAAAACGAAACGTTTAAAGGTACAGGCCACGTTTTATGTTAAAAACACATGAAATGTCCACTATAACCAGTAGATGGCGGCAGAGGAGCACGGATTGACATTT
>NC_090182.1:1325000-1330263 GCF_024679245.1 Pseudorasbora parva
TGAACGCAGTCGGGTCAACAGCAGGCTTTTCATTAAATAATACATTTGTTTTTCACCAACCCCTGTCATAACCCCAGAACGCTTGGGATAAACAACATGTCACTCATCATTCTGTGATTCTTTTGAGTCTGTTGATGCGGGTCGATATTCACTGCCATTTTATTTATTTATTTATATTTATTTAACCTTTATTTAACCAGGTTAGTCTCATTGAGATATAGAATCTCTTTTTCAAGAGAGACCTGGCCAAGATAGCAGTACAAATTAAAGCACACAATCACAAAAACACAAAAGTCAAATGCATTTCAATTAAATAAAAATGACATTAATTAAAACATTTTATGGACGAACGGAACTCTTTTAAAAACTCTGCTTTTGTGGTCTAAAAAAAAGAGAAGGGCGTACGGCATTACAACGACACCAGTGTGTGTAAATGATGACTTAAAGGGTTAGTTCAGCCAATAATGTGCATTGTGTGATTAATTCCTCCTGTGGTTGGCCAGCCGTCAGACCTCCGCTCATCTTCACACACAGATGAAGATATTAGTGTTGAAATCAATTCATGATTCAGATCTCGTGTCAAACTGCTGAAATCACGTGACTTTGGTGATCCGAATCATGAATCGATTCACTGACTCATAACGGTTCGAATCATGAATCGATTCACTGACTCATAACGGTTCGAATCATGAATCGATTCACTGACTCATAACGGTTCGAATCATGAATCGATTCACTGACTCATAACGGTTTGAATCTTTGTTCTGAAATCGGCCATCACTATATAAGTCGTTATTTAGTGTTTTTGCACACTAACTCTATTCTGGCCTCTTCATCAATGATTGTAGAGCCGCTGTAGTGAGATGGGCTTTGTAACGACGTCTTTAGTGCCTTTATGGGTCTTGAGAGAGGAAATGACATTGGTGTCAATGAAGGCCTTTCTGAGCCATCGGATTTCAACACTAATATCTTCATCTGTGTGTGAAGATGAGCGGAGGTCTGACGGCTGGCCAACCACAGGAGGAATTAATCACACAATGCACATTTCTGGCTGAACTAACCCTTATACTTTCTTTTTAGGGAGAACTATCCCTTTAAATGTCACAAAAGTGATATGAACAGAAGTAACGAGACCAAAGTCTAGTGTTAAAGAAGAGCATCATGAGAAGGTCAGGACTGACCGCTCCATCACTGCTCCACGCAGACAGCAGGAGCTCGGGGAAAGAAGGAAAAGGCAGAGCAAGATAAAGATATACTTCTGTTTTATGAGCTAATGGAACTGTACTGACACACACTAATAAAATGTGACCTGCTGTGTGTGCGGGCGGCGTGGAGGAAATATTTTCTCCCGAGGGGGAGCAGACATGGGGCGGCACTGTGATTTAAGATTACAGCCGGAAACGGACATTCACCGCAAGATTAATAGCAGGATTTCTAAGAGAAAGAGAGAGAGCCGGTTGGCTTTTAATATCTCTCATCCTCTCGCTGCTTTTTTGCTTCTCCTCCCTGCCGGGTTGTTATATCTCCTTTTTCTCCTCATTTCCCTCTTTGTAAAGCTCCCTTTAGGGACGTTTATGGAATTCAGCCGGATATAGGAAATTAGCAGGGAATGCCCTGGGGAAAAGAGTATTTGTGGTCTGTTTTATGCTGTTAATGCAGTTTGGGAAATTAGAGCGTCGCTCTGCTGAGGGTTTTCAACATTTTTGTCTTCTCATGGGTTTCACTCCAAGAAGAAGCCTAATTTCAAAAGGTACAGTTGCCTGGGATGCAGAAACAAGCATAACATTGTGACTCCTTTCCTAATATTGTGTTGGTCCCCATTTTGCTGTCAAAACAGCTCTGACCCTTCGAGGCATTAGCATAGCAGTGATGGAGAAACCATGTTTCTGAAGGACAGATCTAGTGATGAGATGGAGATGGAGAGGAGAAGCGGTCCCAGCACTGAGCCCTGAGGCACTCCAGTAGCTCTAGATGATAGCAGTGATGGAGAAACCATGTTTCTGAAGGACAGATCTAGAGATGAGATGGAGATGGAGAAGAGAAGCGGTCCCAGCACTGAGCCCTGAGGCACTCCAGCAGCTCTAGATGATAGCAGTGATGGAGAAACCATGTGTCTGAAGGACAGATCTAGTGATGACATGTAGATGGAGAAGAGAAGCGGTCCCAACACTGAGCTCTGAGGCACTCCAGTAGCTCTAGATGATAGCAGTGATGGAGAAACCATGTTTCTGAAGGACAGATCTAGAGATGAGATGTAGATGGAGAAGAGAAGCGGTCCCAGCACTGAGTCCCGAGGCACTCCAGTAGCTCTAGATGATAGCAGTGATGGAGAAACCATGTTTCTTAAGGACAGATCTAGTGATGAGGTGTAGATGGAGAAGAGAAGCGGTCCCAGCACTGAGCCCTGAGGCACTCCAGCAGCTCTAGATGATAGCAGTGATGGAGAAACCATGTTTCTGAAGTACAGATCTAGTGATGAGATGTAGATGGAGAAGAGAAGCGGTCCCAGCACTGAACCCTGAGGCACTCCAGCAGCTCTAGATGATAGCAGTGATGGAGAAGCCATGTTTCTGAAGGACAGATCTAGTGATGAGATGCAGATGGAGAAGAGAAGCGGTCCCAGCACTGAGCCCTGAGGCACTCCAGCAGCTCTAGATGATAGCAGTGATGGAGAAACCATGTTTCTGAAGGACAGATCTATAGATGAGATGTAGATGGAGAAGAGAAGCGGCCCCAGCACTGAGCCCTGAGGCACTCCAGCAGCTCTAGATGATAGCAGTGATGGAGAAACCATGTTTCTGAAGGACAGATCTAGTGATGAGATGTAGATGGAGAAGAGAAGCGGCCCCAGCACTGAGCCCTGAGGCACTCCAGCAGCTCTAGATGATAGCAGTGATGGAGAAACCATGTTTCTGAAGGACAGATCTAGTGATGAGATGCAGATGGAGAAGAGAAGCGGTCCCAGCACTGAGCCCTGAGGCACTCCAGTAGCTCTAGATGATAGCAGTGATGGAGAAACCATGTTTCTGAAGGACAGATCTAGTGATGAGATGTAGATGGAGAAGAGAAGCGGTCCCAGCACTGAGCCCTGAGGCACTCCAGCAGCTCTAGATGATAGCAGTGATGGAGAAACCATGTTTCTGAAGGACAGATCTAGTGATGAGATGGAGATGGAGAAGAGAAGTGGTCCCAGCACTGAGCCCTGAGGCACTCCAGCAGCTCTAGATGATAGCAGTGATGGAGAAACCATGTTTCTGAAGGACAGATCTAGTGATGAGATGCAGATGGAGAAGAGAAGCGGTCCCAGCACTGAGCCCTGAGGCACTCCAGTAGCTCTAGATAATAGCAGTGATGGAGAAACCATGTTTCTGAAGGACAGATCTAGTGATGAGATGTAGATGGAGAAGAGAAGCGGTCCCAGCACTGAGCCCTGAGGCACTCCAGCAGCTCTAGATGATAGCAGTGATGGAGAAACCATGTTTCTGAAGGACAGATCTAGTGATGAGATGGAGATGGAGAAGAGAAGTGGTCCCAGCACTGAGCCCTGAGGCACTGCAGCAGCTCTAGATGATAGCAGTGATGGAGAAACCATGTTTCTGAAGGACAGATCTAGTGATGAGATGCAGATGGAGAAGAGAAGCGGTCCCAGCACTGAGCCCTGAGGCACTCCAGTAGCTCTAGATGATAGCAGTGATGGAGAAACCATGTTTCTGAAGGACAGATCTAGTGATGAGATGCAGATGGAGAAGAGAAGCGGTCCCAGCACTGAGCCCTGGGGCACTCCAGTAGCTCTAGATGATAGCAGTGATGGAGAAGCCATGTTTCTGAAGGACAGATCTAGTGATGAGATGCAGATGGAGAAGAGAAGCGGTCCCAACACTGAGCCCTGAGGCACTCCAGCAGCTCTAGATGATAGCAGTGATGGAGAAGCCATGTTTCTGAAGGACAGATCTAGTGATGAGATGCAGATGGAGAAGAGAAGTGGTCCCAGCACTGAGCCCTGAGGCACTCCAGTAGCTCTAGATGATAGCAGTGATGGAGAAACCATGTTTCTGAAGGACAGATCTAGTGATGAGATACAGATGGAGAAGAGAAGCGGTCCCAGCACTGAGTCCTGAGGCACTCCAGCAGCTCTAGTCTAGACTTCGACGCCTCACCCTGAAGGACCCACTGAGAGGAAAGACTTGAACCACTGGAGAGCGGTTCCTGAGATGCCCACTGTCAACAGGACCGTCTGCAGTGAATGTGTGCTGAGCACCTGCCTCTAGATGTCAGCTGAGGACTCCTGTTTCACTTCTCTTTAATGATTCCCTCACACTTTAATTATTTTACTGCCATTTTTATTTTATCTTGACAGAAAAGCAACAACACAGATTGGTTCAATAAATCACTTTGAGAAGAATCTCTGCCAAAACTGACGTTTCTAATAAAGGAGTATCACCTCAGATCTGGCAAAACACACAGATGCGGTTGCTTTCATAAACTGTTCATTCATTTAGAGATTATTAAGGGCACAGGTTTTGAAGTCGTGTGTGTGTGTGTGTGTGTGTGTGTGTGTGTGTGTGTGTGTGTGTGTGTGTGTTTCTGTCTTCGTCTGCTGTTGGAAATGTCCTGATTCCCACTTCTGAAGTCGTGTGTGTGTGTGTAGAGGTTTATGTGCTGAAAAACTCCAACACTTGTGTCTCTCTTGATCAGAATATTCAGTCGGAGAAGGAAGCACTGAAGGAGGGCAGAGAGAAGACGCCGAAGTACCAGCGCACAGAAGACGGCTTCATCAGAATAGGTGAGCGCTCCCGCTGTGACACACACACACTAAATATAGCGGCGCCATTCAGCCCGCACAGAACACTCCTGCTCATGAAGCACGGGACAGCCTGAGGAAATCTCTGAAAGAAACCGTGACTCTGGTTATGAATGAGTGGTGTGTGTGTGTGTGTTGTGTTCTTTAGATATCTCTCTTCTGGCGGGTCAGTTAAACACCTGTCTTGTTTCATCATCTTGAACCTGTTTTCTCATATTAACGCTTCAGAACTGATGTAATATCATATGGAGCTGTTCAACATTCTCCTGAGAGAGTGCCAGGGCCGCCCACTTCTGAAGCGCCACATGAGGAGAGAGTACTCCGAATTCAGCTCATGGAGAAGATGTGTGTGTGTGTGTGTGTGTGTGTGTGTGTGTGTGTGTGTGTTGATTGCAATCTATTCTCTATATCATAATATTGATTATGTGTGTCAGTGTGAGCCGTTTGTGGCTTTCTTGAACT